>NW_010175505.1:146539-164126 GCF_000695765.1 Mesitornis unicolor
GATGAAACAAAACACCTGAAGTAGAAAGACAAGCTCAACAGCAGCTTTTAAAATCTTCCAAAAAGAGCAAATGAAGACAGAATACGGGCTGACTAAGCTTGGCTAAACTAAGGCTGCTCAGGGGATATATGGTAGCAGACCTGGGAAGCCTTAGCTTTTTACAGCAGCGAAGAAAAGGGCACACACATCAGTGTGATTTTGCATCATGAGGAACATCCACCATATAAAAACAGTTCTGCTTGGTTCTGTGATTTTATGAGGAATTCTGGGATTTGTTCAGCTTTCTGTGAATTTACTGCTATAATATTTTTCAGAGACTTATTCTTCTTAGATGCCAGCATTTGATTGATTAGTGTAATTTTTCTGGCTTACCCACTAAGTTGATTTGAACAATTCATTTGTTAATATAGTGAAACACATGTTCAAGATTACAAATTGTTTAACAAGTCTTGACAAACAGGTCCCTTGGTGGTCTTGAAGTTTCTCAGAAGCAGATGGATGAGGTACAATTTTATAGATTCTCTTTCCTATTTGTGTAAAGCTGCTAAGGTCTGAAATAGGCTTTAGTGCAAACAAGGGGCATTGTCAGACAATAAAGAGACAATTGCCTGTGTTAGCACAACAATTAATTTATTTGCAGAGAACCACTCAGTCTATTTGTTACCAGAAATGTGCTAATTATTCCTGCTAATTACATGCAAAACCTTCATTATCACCTATATGAGGAAGAGGACCCCTCAGGTTTCAGTGACAAATTAATTACTGTGTTTTCCTTCTGAATGTACTTCTAGACAGTCCCTGTTATCTAAAAAATAAATTGGCTAGCAGTAAGCTTGTCTCTCAGAGACATTCTGCAAACTAAAAGCAAACATACAAATATATCAAGTTACTATTGCTATTTTTTTTCAGGAAGGTATATCCTGAAGCTCTCAGAACTACTATATTAATTTACAAGCTCCTAATCCTAATAAAATATACCATGCACTGCTAAATTCCACTGTGTAACTGCTTTCAGAGCCAATGGATAAGATAGCAGGTATTAAGTTTTATAAATATAGCAAATAAGCCCAATGGTAAACTACACAGTCAGTACAACACAGACAACATTTCAGTGAACAAATATGATTTAAAATTCATTTGGAAGGTAGTGAGCAAAGAAGTTACAGAACAATGAATCTGGCAGAGGGATGAATGGAGAGGCTGCAGTGGATTCTCAACACACAGGCAGATAAATTGACTATTTTTTAAAATGCTTTTAAACCTCTTAAATCTTGCTTAGAACACTTTAGGTGAGTTTCTGCCTTTCCTGTATGTCACCTTGCCAACAGCCTGCCTCTACTTCCATTAGAAAGTCCTCTGGAGTATCGTACCCACTGTCCATCCTGCTTATAGCTACTCCCGGCCTCCTCGGTTTCTGTTTGGCACAGCAGAGCACCAATACCTTTACAATTCAGAGTATCAGCAGCATCCATTAATGGCACATGAACATCGTCGTATGATTCCAGAATGCGGACTTCAACCACAACTTTAGCAGCGCCAACACTACCACATTATACAAAGCAACAACTAATCCATGGCTAGATACAAATCATGGAGTCGTGGCGATACGGCAGGGATGGGATCCAGTAGCTCTGACAGGGCTACTGAAAGGCTAGAAATACAGTTTCATAGTGAATCAGGTGATGATTAGCATCTCCACAAAGCCATATTTCAACAGCCACTCCACCTTATGAAGATAAAGCAGGACTGGAGGAGTTGATTCAGAATCTGGACGTCTACAATGCGCAGCCCCACCTCTCCAGACCATCAGCACAGATAGGCAATGCCCAAGGACACTGAACCTAGCCTTAGAGACTGGTTCAGCCATGACTCACTCAGCCTATGCCCCTCCTTCATTTTAATCAGGGTACTGTTTCTCATACAGCCCTCTCCTACATAAAACATAAGAGAATTGTCTTAATCTTTTCTTGCATTTGTAGCCCATACCTCAGACCTATTTTGTGTATCAAGAGACTGATCTAAACCCCTAATTCACCCATGATACTTCCCATGTCTACTTGTTTCTGGTTTTAAGTAACTGTGTTGATGCTTTCTACAATGTTCTCCGTCAGAGGCAGGAAAAACTCATCAATAACTATATGACAACTTCATTATTCTTCAGGTCTACCTTCATCCTCTACTTTCACTCGAGGCCTTCAAAAATCTCAGCAATAATAATGCTAATGATGTGCTTAGCTTACACATACTGCGCTACTGAATACAGAGTTTCAGTGCAGTTTCCATCTTTATATCTTGGTTTGTCTCTTGTGTCAGAGGGTAAGTTCTCTAAAGCAGGAACCATCTCTTTGGAGTATTCCCGTAGTAATTAGCATATTTTAAACAATACTTGTCTATAATTAATAATAATAGAAATACTAATAGTAGTAAGGGGAGAAAGCATAATGCAAGTTTTGCAAACCAGAACTGCAGGGAAAGATTCAGTATTTGGAAGCCCTTACTACTTTTTGTCATTACAACAAAAAAATCTTTAAAGGTTAATGGCAGAGCAGCAGAAAAAATATGCCAACTGGCATGTAACCACATCTGCATGCACTTCAAATTTTTATTTTCACTTTAGTCCATAATCCTAACTGAGTTCTGGCACATATGCATTGTTTATGTTTGTGTCTTCTAGTTCAACACTCACTTTCATTCAAATAAATAAAAATGAAAACAAGTAGAAGAAAAGGAGGAGTTCTGCACTGCATCTGAGTGCAGTAGCTTTTTGGTTTTGTTTATTTTTAAATCAGCAGCATTCATGTAAAAGTTAGAATGTGTATGGTTCTATTTCCCCAAAACAGTAATTCTTATAAAATTATGCCTAAAGATCAGACCTTGCCACAAGCATAGCAGCTGCTTTGTTGATAGGATATTAGTCCAGTCCATGAGGATAATAAACCAAACTTTTTACATATGAAAATTTCTCAACTCCAAATCCTAGCTTATTGTTTACCCGTTTCAAAGTACAGGTAGATTTCCTTGGCAAAAGCAAAAAATCCCGGCCCTGAAATTTAGAAAACACAATTTTCACCAGTATATCATCCTCTGTGACTGAAAACCTGAAAAGAGAACAGAATAATTAGCATTGCTGCTAGGCCTCTAATAAGTGGCCTCCAACCTATTGTACCCAAAAGCAGTTCAGATCCAGAAAACGTAAAATTAACCCATGATCAATCATTGAAAATTGATCTCAACAAGCGGGAGTTTGGCAGCAGACTGCAAAAGTAGGGCATAACTTTCTTATGATGAAAAGACCTTTTCCTGTTTACTATAGCCAAGTTGCTTACCAGATTGTTTGTTTGTCAACAACTAGTTCCTTAACATTTGACTGACTTTGAGAGATGGCTGGCAACTGGGAAGCAATGTTGCAATGAAAACAGGATTCTAAATTTGAGAAGAAAGTTATGGAGGAGGGGGATTGATCTGAAAAAGAGATGCATAAAGAGAGCTGCATGGCATCAAAAATTATTGAGAGCTGGAAGTGAAGGGGAGGATGGAAAAGCAGGTGATTTCAGCCTATTTTTGCCATGGCACAGAGGAAGAACAAGATATTGCTTTCATAGTGAAACATCTGAGCAATAAAATAATGAGTTTGCCTAGAAGGCAAACCCTTTCAGCATGGGCCTTAATATCTTCTAATTTGCCTTGAGGACATATTTTTGGCCTGGGCTATGCCACAAAATATGAGTAGGATTAAGAGCATTCAAAGAAGCCGACAAGATGCTGAAGCAGAAGAGAATCTTTCCACAGAGACTAGAAAGTAGGGGTCAGAGCTGGATTAGATGACACATAGACTGAATATTGTGTTCCAGTGGCTTAATGGCTTCACTTTAACCTGTCAGCATTTAAAAGTAGCAATTGGAAAAAAGATAACAAACTCTGTCATAGCTGGAGACAGCAACAACATGACAAAGAATGACTCAGTAATATTTCTTGCTTCATTCCTATGTATGAAGTTTTTAGAGATTACCTCCTCTCTTCTTATTCCTTGCCATCTAATATTAAGAAATTCAGTAGTCAGAATTGTTACAATAGTACCAGTTTAGCAGTAAGGGCAATTTTTTCAAATGTAGGATCCTAGAGATTTCTACACCTACAGCTACAAAGGTTATAGATTCACTATTCCTCCCAGTAGCAGCACTGGCCTATCAAGTTCTCCAAGAGGAGAAGCCCCTACTGACAATGGAAAGAATTGACCCAACTCAGAGTAAACGGTACTACTAGAATTTATTTTATGAAAATCCACGTGCACTAAAATACCAAGTAATTCTAAACTCCTCTACATTTGTGGGAAAAGGGGAAATAGCTGTTTGGTATGAGATTTTTTTTAGATCTACCTTTTCCTTCAGGTTTTCACATGCTTCGGCATAAACATTTCCTGGCTCAATGTTGTGTTTGCTCACACCACAGTTCTTCCACAGAGGCATTCACTTCCTGCTGCAAAGAAGGGGGAGGGAGGCAGTGTGCAGCGCAGCACCATTTATCCTTTTCAGACAAGGTTTGATTTAGAAAAGAACCAGCCACAACTTGCTGGGTACCAATAGCCAAATAAATGATTTTACTCTTTGATTATCCACATAATTCAAAAAACAGTGTAAGTGGCAATTGGCTTGCTTCCTGTCATACTGGGACCTGGGTTGCACAAGTTTGTCTTGCAGAGAAACGCTAAGTTTCTGGAGTTGAAAGGCTCCTGGAACTGTTAGTTTTCAGTTATTTTGTCTTGGACTGAGCACCTTAACTCCTCCCTGTTTTCCAGCACAGCAGCTAAAATGGAGCTATCCTGCTGGAGCCTGTACAGCCAGCAGCTACCCTAGGGACCCTCACACCCTTCCCCTCGCATTAATGAGGGGCTAACTAACAGAGTAAGTAGAAATAAATTAGCAACTAACTTATCCTGGTAGATGTCAAGAAAGAGGAGAATCCAAAAAAAGAATTTAAACAGGGAAAAAGATGAATTACCTTTATACTTCAGCATAAGAAAGTACACTGGCATAAGACACCGCATACAAGAAAAAAAGAAAATGGTTTTAAACCACAGAAAGTAAGTCTCCACGGATTGCACTGCTAATGGAATTGAGAGGAGGGAACAAAAATGTTAGTATTATCTCTGGCTCAGGAAGTCCCAAAGCCATGATTCAGTAGAAGGTAGGAGAGTACACCAAGAAAGGATCATTACATGCTTGACATTTTCTTCTACGCTCCCCCAGGCTGCTGTCAGAAACAGGATACCCGGCTAGACAGATGTTTAGTCTGATCCTGTATGACTGTTCTTACTTTGTGATAGTAAGACATAAGTGTGGATAGGAAGAAAGTTATGTGTAACTCAGGGGGATCACATGAAACTTGAAGTTGATGCAGGCACAGCAGCAGACAGTGATGGGAGTCAAACTGCGAGGTGTCACCTTTGGGAAAATGCCAATTACTATGGACTTCACCCCTGGGGAGAAGTTCATACTGTCCACAGACCCGCTCATACATTTCAGGACTTGTCTTTAGAACATGGGGTACTTGTAGTCAAACCACTTCCCCTACCCTTCTCTGGTTCTTCAGTTTAATATTGCATTCTTTCAAAAAAAACATTTAAAAAAAGATTCTTTCCTCTCTGTCTGTGGATTAGTATCTGTCATGCTGTTGCCATTGTGGACATTTTTTGCGCTGCATTTTCTAGGTCTTGCAAAGAAAATAAATCTTCCCAGTGCCACCAGTCCTTCTTATACGCAAGTCAAAACATACTAAGTAAGTACAGTGTCCATTATCCCTCCAGCAAGCATTTTGGAGCAAAAGCAGAGATATTTTGCAATATAATAACGAAGTCACAATGTAAACCATAATTTCTAAGTTGTACATAGATGCCCCAAATCATCACAGTTCAAACACAGCTAGAATAGGTCAGAAAGGGTTTCATTTCCTACTGTAGTACAGAATACAGCGAAATGAAGAGCAACAGTCACAAGAAATTTTCTTTCTGCTTTGCCATCAGAAAGACTACATTTTTTTGCTTCTAGCCATTTTAATTCATGCTCTTGTTACAGTCAGGCAGACTTGCTGAAGAAACTGAATATAGAAAATGTTATTGAACAGTTGCAGCAAGTAGCATATACAGTAGCTTATTTGCTGTGACAAATTGCACAGAGCATGCCACACACAAATGCTCCATAGTCTCTCCTGGGTCACTGAATTGATTCTGGTTCAAATTCCAGACACATCATTTCATATGCAAAGCCATTAAAGGACTAGAACTATTCTTTTTTGATAGCGCAGACTAGCCTCCACTCAAGGAGCTGAGGTAGGCTGCAAGACAATATGCAACATGGATGTGATGATCCAGCCACTATAATGTTATATAAAAGGGAGCTGCACCGTCTTTCTCCCAGCAGTAGCATCTGTCACTGCATTTCATGAGGAGATGAAGCTGTTCATCAATACTGCGTGCTCTGGGAACATTTACTAGATCAGCTCTCCCAGGTAAATCTGATCCCAGAGTATCTGATTCCTGGATCCCAGCTGAGCTTAAGCAGCAAAGCAATAAGCTCTGCTGAAACAGGGTCATTTTGGACCTCAGTTGCAACAGCACACCAGGCACCATGGAATGGTAAAGTTGCTCACGGAGCTTAGGTGTCTCCAGTGGTAGACTGCAGTTAAGGAGGCACTCCTACAGTCACAGTTTTGGACTTAAATAGCTTATTCTTCCAAAATCTCATTTTAGTTAAAAAACAGGGGAGGACTTCAGTGATCTATTTCTCTCAGCAATACTGTACACTCTACAAATTTATTCCTCAACTCATTGAGAAAATTACTTATTGGTTGTGTGCACCACAGCCTGAGCATTCAAGATGGAAATGCTGAATGAATAATACAATAAATAGTTATAACAGAATTATTTTCAATATAGAAGTATTCAGCTCACTTCATTTCAGCCATCTTTTAAAATCCTGTATTTTCTTAATCATCTAGGGTCTCCTTCATAACAGGAGAGTGATTTGGTGACTACCAACATAAGCAGCAACTTCAACAAGATCAGACCTGCCACTTGATGAATAAAACTACTGACGAACAAAGTTTAAAAGAAATGGGACAACTGGCCAGTGAGCATTACTTTCTCTCTGTTCTGACTACAGATGAAGCACAAACAACTAGCTCAGAGAGCAATGTCCATGTGTTTATGTTATAACAGTCAATGTCATCTTGTACCAGAAGAAACAGGACACATGTAGGATTTATTTAAAGCTAATGCACTATAAAATACAATGATATTACATTTTTAGTTAGCATTTACAAACTCTTTCTGCAGAGCTGAGACTTGTGCAACAGGCCAGTTACAACAGATAGATAAGATTCACATTATACTCTGAATGAGAAAAAGAGAAGCTCTCCAAACAGCAACAGAGTTGTTTAATCTGCCATAGCCTACACTGTCTATCAGAGTAACACTAATTCTTATTGCTTAGTAAAAATATGTGTCTATGTAAAAAGAGATACAGAGATAGATATTCTGTTAATTAAAAAGAAGGTTAAAGACCTTTAATGAGTCTTAACATATTAAGGAGTGTTTATAATTTCAATCATAATACCCGTTCCAGTCATAACATTGTGCTCTTACAGAAGACCACAATTAATCTGGTACCTCCCAATTAATATTTCAGTGACTTTAGAATTATTTAAGACCCCTTTCAGATCAGTAGCCCCCCAGTGACTGAACTTGTGTTTCAACAGGAAAAACTGTATTGGGGGGTAGAAGGTAATTTCTGTTAAAGTTGTAATGCTTATCAGTGATACTAAGCAGCAACTTTCTTGATGATGTCTGACACCAGATGAGAAATCACTTTCTAATTAAATGGAAAAGTAGCATATATATGAGGTAAGAGCCAGCTTCTGAGTGTGGAAGTAGTACCATTTTCTCAGTTTGCAGCGCAAGTCTGCCCTGCTTTCTCAAAAGAGGACACAGGAAAGGAAAACGTGACCTTGGAAAAATTTGCTATGTATGGCTTACAAAAACTGTTATTCCCAAGACTCCATAGCTCCTAAGTGTTTCAAAAACAGCTACAGATGAATGAAAAACCAGATGGGTGACAATGATGGCATCAGCAAAATACTTTATGTCTCACTCAAGTATTTTATATTCAAGACAAGTTACAACTCATATATTTCATTAAATCTACCTAATTTATACCAGAATCCATTGCCTCTTTGTATTTCAAGGGAATAGAAATACACGAGATATTGTGGACAAAACAGATCTTTCTTGTAGGAATAAAATCGAAACAGAAAAAGAGAGAGAGAGAGAGAGACAGAGACTTAGGCTTAATCTTCCTTTTTATTTGATAAGAAGCATTTTCTGAGTAAAGGTACAACTCATTTGTGGTTCTGATCACTCTAGTATGCTGTTCCATACCTAAGAGTAGAAATTGTTTCAAATATTTAACAAATCAGGGCTAATTATATAGAATAATTGAATCCTTAATATAAAGCCTGAGAGACTTTATTCTTCTAACATTACTTGCTGCTGATGTGAATACCACAAGAAGAGATAAAGCTACAGACCTGTTAATACAAAGACGACAGTAAAAAATTACTTTCAGTTTTGTGAAAAACACTAGGCTCTGGATGTAAGTTAATTATTAAAGTTCAATTCCTTTTTTTCCCCCAAAAAAAGTTTTTTTAATTACTGCTTTTTTATGCCAAGTGTCTGTTTTACTTAAGAGAAGAAATGACTTTCTATTTGAACCAATGCCTAATAGAAATAAGAGTTACTCAAGGGCAGTGTTTTATTGATAAAGCCTTTTTCTTTATAATCATCATATGTCATAACATTTCACAGGATTCATGAGGTTCATATTTTTTCAGAGGCAGAAACAACTGGAAGTTCTGATCTGGAGCTAACAAAAAACCCCAAAGCACTGTCTAGAGTTGGAGTAATTTTTGCATTTAAAACCTTAGTTATAGTAGAAGACAGGGCTTTGCAAAAGTAGGAAAAGTTATCTGTTACCATAAGAGATACCATTTTTAAGCAGTTATGCATACGTTTACATGCACTGAAAGCACAGCCATTCAGAACAAACAAGGTTCATTATGAAGACAAACATGCAGAGTATGACTGAGTGACAATCCAAACAATGGCTGATTTAAAGTTTATCGGTCTCCTCCATTCACTGACCATTTTTCTGACAAGGAGGAGCAGCTAAGGATGGCTTACATCTCTTTGGCAACTTTTCTTTTTCATAAACCCTAGGGCTGCCTCTGCTAAGGTGAGAGAATGTACTAAGCAGTCTTCATCTGTCGAAACCTCCTATATGGTCTTTGACTTCTCTCAGGCAGCCTTAAACGAAGCTCTCTCAAGTAGTGGAATAGGTAGGAAAACTGGTTTAGCAAAAAGACATACACAGTCCCCTTAAACAGTTCAACTTTAAGGCATGTCTGCATGCATTCCTACTGCCTGTGACAATAGTAACACTTCCTTACAGCCTAATAGGTCCTGAGCCCCATCCTTTGTCTGCTGATTAACTGCTCTATTCATTGACCAGACCACTAATTGCGTGCTCCTTATAGTTACCCTACATTACTGTAAGAATTAATGAGACACAATTACAGCTCCCAGAAATCTCAGGCCTAGCCAACTGCAAAGCACTCCAACTGAATAAGAACTCCTCAAGAATAAAGAGAAAAATTCAGCCCATTGTTCACAGGAAGCAGAATGTTTTTTGTTAAAAAACTGTATTTATTTGAAGCTGTTTCATAATTAGGCCCTGGAGAAAAAAAAAAGAGAGAATAGAGAAAGAACTTGGGAACCAGCATTCACTGAGAAATCACATTGGATGCAAAGCGACGCGCAGACAGTTCAGATATGAGGAGAAAAAACGTAAGAGATGGAGTCCATGAAAAATTTGTGCTATGAATACTACAAACACCTATAACCAATCAGCTGTTTAAATAGTGTGTCCACTCTGTATGGGAATTACTACTAATGTAATCTTATATTTGACTAATATGACTTCAATCTTGAACAATTTAAAATAAGTATATGACATGCTTCTGCACTCATGCCTCTGCTATGAGATGGAGGAAGAGGAATTTAATTTCCCACTCCCAGAATTTAATATGCTTTGGAAGTCATTGTCATTAGCCATGAAAGTCAAAACGAAGGACAGAAAATGAGTTTTTTGAAAATCAGCCATATTAAAAATTGCACTCACATTTAATCTGTGTAATCAACAGCCACAGCCACATTGAATAATGACTTAGTGACTACAAGCATTACCTATTAGCCTGTAAGTAGTTCAAAAGCTATTATTCTCACTTGAACAATTTTCCAATACACAAGAGACAGCATTAAGTTAACGAAGTTAATATGCAAAGTCAATATTCTCTGTTATGAAGTTATCTCCTTTCACTGGTTCATCTTCAATATATTTTCACCATATAAATTTGATTCAAATTACATGTATAATTTGACAACGCCACTGGTACTTAAAATAGAGCTTGAAATGCAGCATTATACTTTATAGTCCTGGTAACCATTTCCAAGGTACAATTTATAGCAGCCACTGAGACCCCAAACTAAGAATGTCATAGACTGGCACTGCTACATTCCAGAATCAACATCTTTGGACAGAGACAACATTTTTTGTATGACTCTACAGGGATTCTCAATAATTGCACCTAACTGCAGTAATAGTTTAAATTCATGGCAAATGGATGTTCTTCTGATAATATCACTCACTGATATCACAGCAGAACGCTTTCCTGCATGAAGCAGACAGTTACCACCATGTGGTGCTGAATCCCAAGCAGGAAACAAGGCACGAATATGGATCAGAGACCTTTGTGTTCAGTGTATAATAAGTCCAATATCCCTGTCATAGAACAGCAATCGTTAACACAGGGATCTTTTGTTAAATGGCCCCTGTGGCTGGACTGGTAACAGCAGGGATTGAATTTGCAATTTCTGTATCTCAAAATATCTCTCTTTTAAGATTATGATCACATCCAATGCCATAGTTATATCTCTACTTACCATCCCCAAGACTAGATTCATATGTCAGGGAGACTGCAAGCCTATAGATTCATGCATTTCCAAAGTGTCTAGAACTTGAAGTGAAAATACTGATTTCTATTAACCTTGGCTGATTAATCAAACTCAGCACAGGACCACAGAGCTTACATATGCAGCTTTGGTTCTGGCAGTATTATTTGAAACTGGCTTTCCACATATCTTGAAAAAAACTATGAAGAAAAAGGAAACCTTTGTCTCAAATAAAACATCACCTAACTCATTCAAGCTATTACTGTTTCAAGTCCAAAAATAGAACAAGTCCAAATTCCTGCAGTGTGTGATGTGAAATTATTTCTGCTAGTACAAATAATGTCTGGTCCAGCCTTCATTTCTGATGTTATGAAATAACTTGAACAAATACAAAATATGCATATGCTTGAGGCTAGCTATAATTTCTAGTTAGGGTCTCTCTCTCCTTAAGAGAAAAGGAAGTCCTTCCTGCAGACAAACACTAAGAGATCTCTTTAGGTCACTCTTTAGGTCATCAGTTCCAACTAAGGTAGAACATCTAATGGAAGACAATTAAAGGCATAAAGGAACTGCATCTTAAGAAACAAGGGAAGGTTTCAAGTCATAAACTGAGTTCAGTCACACCATTTCTACTCTCCTGTTCCACTACCAGTTTCTTCAGAACTACTTGTGATTTATGGTGCTGCATGTAGTAGTAGTAGTTTCTCTCCTTTCTTTTCTTTGTTATATATGCACCCAGCCTCCTCTCTCCCTGCAAGTAGTTCAGTTAAACAATGGTTATGCCTATACTGTCTCCTAAGTGTGGTCCCAAAACTATCTTCAGGACTAGAACCACCAACAGGACAGGTGGTAAACATTAAAATTCATGCATTGCCAGGCATTATTCATGCAACTTGCAGCTGTAAGACAACCCTGCAAACAGAAGATGAACAGGAGACAGAGATCACATACTATTCTTAGAATTGCTCTAGAGGTCATTCTTCAGAGCAACATAAGCATAGGCTATGATATATCTTCTCAGTGATAAGCTTGCATATGAGTCCCTACAGGATGAGGCCTAGAGTTGATTTACACTAGAAAGGTTATTACAGAAATTATATTAACCAGAATCCTCTTCCCAAGCAACTTACTCCTATCCCTCAAGAGAAGTAAAACGTACGGGTAAAAGAACTTCTTACGCAGCTTCTGCACTCGGGTTTTTGCTGGCACAGCTATGTCAGCAAAAAAAATCATATCCCTCCCTGACAGGCCTACTTGATAACACTTTTAAGTGCAAACCAGGTGTCAGTATTTCAGTGATGATAGAAAAAAGAGTTCTACACTAGTCATGAGCTGAATATGTAGCCTTTCATGACCTGGAAGGGCCCTTGTTTCCAAGGAGGTCAAATCCCATGATCATGTTTTCCACCAGCATAATCTCTCACGAGCATCAATTAATACATTACTAATATGGTACTGTATTAACACATATAGAGTAAGTGAAAATATCATATCAGTCGACAAGCCATTTATATTTTGCATTCTCATCTAAAAATGTTTATTTACACTACAGAAAAGCCACAAAATATCCAGTTGGAGGCACCAACACTTCTATGTAAAAATGTGCTGTGATTTTTAGATTAGACTAAAAATAATTTTAAATCTATTAATCTCTGGACATTTCAGCTGGCTGCATTTGGCATTCAGAAAGATCTAAATGATTCTAAGAAAATTCCATATATTGAGTTCCCAGATGCTTCTGATCATGAAACATGACCAAGTACAAACATCTTTCATTTTCATCAGCATCATTAGGTAGAAAGTTAACAGTACTGGTTTGAGAGCAGCTAGATAGCTTCTAAATAAAAGGTTCATAATTAAATACATAGACTTAGCATATGACATTAGGTAACAACCCCATAGCTGAAGAGAAGATTGGAAGAAGCCATGCTGCCTCAGGCCGAGTTGCAGTGTTCCTCAAGGATCACCAACATTGTATCTGTTTCTAATCTACTTCTCATCATCTCCAATTCAGTTGCTCTTTGATCCTACGAGATTATTTATGGATATGTTTAGGCCTTGCAGTGATGTTGTAATAGATAAGGCCCTTTGAAAGCACCCCTCATTGTGGTGGAGTGCAACGGCTACGGTCCACTTGGGGTGTTCCATCAGTGATGATGCCCTACGATAAAAATGAGCATGAATAAAACAAAGTGTTTCTAACTGCTTACGTATGCAACACTCACAACCATCGACTAGCCAAGCAGCATGAGTCTCTGAGCTACAAGAAATACTCAATCACATAAATTGCTTTAATTAATTAATGTTCCTTTATTGAATATATTGAAAGAAAACAAGTTTCACAAGCAATCTGTAATATTTAAGCACTTAAATCACTACCAAAAACTGTATCCTACTACTAAAAAATTTAATTTTTTTTACTATTTTAGCATTCTTTATAATCTATTGAGATTACTCATAGCCGGAACTGCAGCAAAACTGGGACTGTACAAAAACTGTTCACACACCACTAGCTGAGAAAAAAAAGCTTTCTTTTTTCCCCTCGTTCCCCCTAGGTCAGGTACCAACACTTGTCTAGCTCATCATTTGGACAGCAGAAGAAGCCAGCATCTGTAGGTTATTTCGTTTCTTCCAGTCACTTTTGCCTACCAGGGCAAGGGATGCCTCTTGCCAACAAGCACTGTGGTCCTGAGGCAAGTTTGGTTCATGATCACATGAAAAAAGATGCACTGCAGTTGAAAAATGGTAGATTTTACAGAGCATTCTTTAACACTAGAGCCCTTGTTTATGTCTGTTCTCATTCCTTTCTACTTCGGCTACACTTAAAGTAAAATTGTACTGTGAAAGTTACAAGTTTAGCATAGGAAGCAAGAGTCATGCTTTCATTGTGCACTTCAGTTACAGATAACCTGTGTAGTGAACTAAAGAATGGAGAAGTCAGATCATACACAGCCAGAGGAAAGATTGATTTACTATTACTAGTTCTGTTACTAGTGTCAGAGGAGCAACGGGCAGAGTCATATCAGTGAAAAAGGCATCAGCCCAACATAAGGTTTTGCATTATTTAATGACCTGTGGCACATATCCCTAGGCCTACCCTTTTTGCCAGTCAAGCAAAGTAGAACTTGGCTAATATGCAACATGCATTGGGTATACATTGGTCAAAACAGATAAAGTGGGCAAAATAGTAAAATCCTTGTCATTTTTGGGCCTTAATGATTCCTTTTATAGCACCTTTACAAGGTAGTTAGCTCCCTTAATACCAAAGGTCTTATGTTTCATACATCCCAGTGTGAGAGGGAAACTAGTCACTGGAAATGAAGTGTGCTGGTGCTTTTATTAGGTACACAAAGTGTAAGAGGCAAAAGAGCTGAAAAGGAACAGACAGTCCAAAGAAATACAAGATAAAACTAGGAAGAAACCTATCCCAAAACAGAAGCATAATTAAGCATCCAAATTGCCAATTAACAGTAAATAGCCAATGAGGAACATGTGTGGAAGAATGCAGGGATGTGTGGAGAATTAAGGGGCTGTACTGCAACTAAGCTTTATTCACGGAGAATCCCAAGGTATTTAGGCTCCTAAATTGTACTTAGGAACTTAAACTCCCACTCAGTTTGACAGAAAATTAGCCACCTCCACATCTCTTTGCATCTGGGCTCAAGGATCACTACCGTAAGGCATCAGTGTACATGCCTGTCTCACTGTATTAGGCAACCAGAAGAATATTACGAAGAAACTCTTGATGCACCAGTGACTCAGAACAAAACTCCCACTCCACCATAAATACATTTAATGTCCTACACATAGGCCCATTTAAGGAGACTCAGTAAAAGCATTAGAGGATCAGTTGTATTGTAGAAAGGCAGAGTATGGGGGAAGGGAAGTTACAAGCATTGCTTATCCTGAACCCACCTACAGGTTCAGAAATTTCCTCTGTAAAGCTGCCAGCTTTTCTTCACACACAATTATCATGTACCATTTGTATTACTGTAGAACCTACAAGCTCAGGTCATGGATCAGTCCTACACAGATGCAAAGAAAAAGAGAATATGCCTACACATTTGATGAAAGTCGTGCAACCCAAATATTAGCCATAACACAATTTTTTAAATGTTATTGGCTTAGAGTAAATCTAATTACTATCCTCCATTGTAAAATTATCATTAAAACATTCTTCATATTACAGCTGAATAGGCTTAGAAAGGAGAAATACGCATTGAACCACAAGGAATACAGATTGTTACAGCGTTACATATGTTCTAGGTAGGCAGGAGAAATGCCTTCTTCGCATGCAGTGTTTTTTTATATAGCTAGCTAAATAAAATGTATTCCATGTAAATGACTTATACAAATGAAGAAATTTGAACCACTCCAGTAATTAAAATCTTGGCGTTTTCAATTATAAACATAAGAATATGTTTGTATATCTTTTATAACACATATTCCCCAGCAATAATTTACCCTTCCACTCAGAAACCTTGTGTAAAGATACTTCACTGTTACCACATGCAAAAAATCAAAATAACTTACGAGAAAGCAACAAAGGAAATTTGCATCTTTCAGGCAACCTGATACTAATATCTTCATAGTGTAAACTATATTTTAATGAAGATATTCTCAGCAATTCCTTTGTTTATACTTTTTTTTTGATTCACACTTGGATTTTATTTCATTTACATCATGATCTACATTGCAAGTTTAAGAAATGTCTCATTTATTCATGACTTCTACTTTCTTTAAGATCCTCCCAGTTACACAGATGACCTGGTTAAAGAAAAATCAAGCGGTTTGACTGATAAAAGTTAGTGTCAAAACAAACAATACACATTGTATTTCTGTTAGCTGAAGTCATAATAAAAACAAAACAACCCAAAAACCAGTTCTTGCTTTACTTTACCTTTTCCCAGAATAAACTCTCATAATTAAACTCTCCACTTTCCCAAGTAGCTGACTATGTATTCCTGCACAGCGGGAGGTTTTCTCCACAGACATATTGACTTGGACAATAAACAAAGCAGAAATTCCCGACTAGAATTTACAGCTAAATTCAACCATGCATATTGTTAGTGAAATTTGCATATCTGTCTTTCAACATTAAGAAAAAATAGAAGTTGAAATTCAATGAATTTGGGCACTGCACAGCTTTGCAAGAAAAAAAAAAGAGATTTAAGTTGTAATTTCCATACTTACTGAGGCTGTATGTCAAAGGAAATCTGTGCAAAAAAATCCTGGTGCTGCCTTGATGAGATCTGAAAGATGACAGCACACTAATAGTAATGGAGCTTCTCCTTAATAAAGATGGCTTAAACAGTACCTCTAAAATACTGGTGAAAGACCACTGAGTTCTAGAAAACATTTCTCGCATCTCTTAACTATTTGTCCTTCAACTACAAAATACATAGAAGCAGTTAACACTTTTTGAAGAAATATCACCCACCTTTTCCCCAATGTTTCACCATGAAACATTAACAGATGAGTCAACATCGGCTTCTTACAATTAAAGATGGCAGAAACTTTCACTGATACTTTTTCATTGATTTTTTGTCACAACACTGCGTCACCACTAATCCTCCAAAGCCGTGAGCTATCAGTATCATATATTCACCTTCTTTTTTTTTATTTTTTGTCTCTCTTTTCACAGCATCCTGGACTCCTGGATATCTTAAGAATTTGATTTAAATGAATTAGGGTTTCTAATTCCTTTAAAACTAAGTTACTTCACCTGGGTGTGCCTATCCACAGAAACAGACAATGGGATGCAGTTGTACCAGCATAAAATGTTTTAGATGACCACACTGAAGAGGGAAAGTCATACTACTCTGAGATGTATTTCCAGTATACAAGTTGAATATATTCCAGGGACTATACTGTTCATTGTGGAGGTTCATTATTATTATTGCTTTTTTTTTTTTTAAACTGAAGCAGTGAATTTTTATCAGTAAAGCTCTCATTTAATTATGAAAATGCTCACACTACCACAGTGTGTACTTTATGGCTTTCCATACTTGCACTTGCTCTGGGTAGGATTTCAGGGCCATCTGTGACCTATGCTTAAGTCTTTAGAGTTTGGCTACTCGTCAACTGGAGGATGGAAAAGGAATAAATGGCATTCCAGCAAAAGCGAGGAACTTGATCATCAATTTAAGACATTACCTACAGTTGACTGTGCAGATAAGTGGTGCAGTCTTTCTTTTCTTAGGTTTCAGATTAAACAAACACAACCATTAACGTTGAAACCACAAGATTTCTAACACCCCAGAGTGAGGCACAGATCAGCTCACACCTCTCAGAGCACTTCTAGCATACCTTGTAGACTTGGGCAGGACATCTCTGAATCACGCTCCTGAATTTTGCCTGCAAATACAACTGCAGCTTTTTCATTTTCTAATAAACAAGCTGTACTGTGAAAGAGGTGCACTACAACCACCACCTCTAGCATTCAGGCCGTGGCTATAAGGCTATAAACAGCTTCATATCATCATAAGGTCTAACTGAGATTGGTGAGACTATAATATTGTTTCCCTA
>NW_010175505.1:164157-165876 GCF_000695765.1 Mesitornis unicolor
TGAGACCCAGGTGTTGCACTGTTACATCAGATTTTTTTTGCAAAATGTTGCACTCAGATACTGTGCAACAGAGATAGCTGAGGAAGTGGAGGAATAATTTTATTCTGCAAAAGTGAAATGAAAATTAGGTTAATGCAGAGCATTTACCTATAAGTCACCAACAAGCTATCTGCATTCTGGTCCAATCACAGCAAACCAAAAAACTGCAAGAAAATATGCCATCCAGTGAGGTAACCACAAGATGCTGAGAGCTCACTGGGATGTATTCGTGATGTTGAAGTCAACGGGAGTCAAGGCCCATAGTTCTCCAAACATAAACTGCTGAGTAGGAAACCAAGCCAGCAGTTAAACATATCAGAATCAGGCATTGAAATTAATGAGTTAAAGATTAATTCACTCACAGACTGTGTGTACATGGTCACCTCACGGGGCCATCACCAGGAAGACAAGAGATCTTAGAAGAACTGGCTCTACCTGAGGCTAATTAACAGATATGCTGACTGTAAATAAAAGCAGGAGGTGGTAAACAGAAAAGAATGGGAAGTTTGATGGGGCACCCAACTGATGCTGTGTGTCAATAAACGTCCGCTGAAACTTAGATGCTGCTTTTGTGCTCTCTTAAGGAAATCATTATTATCACATTATTCTGTAACACAATCTAACCTCATCTCCATGCACCATCTAACCTAATCTCCATGCACCATACTAGGGAAGATATTTTGGATCAACTCTACATTTGTTAACTACAAAATCAAGCATACTGAAGTTATTCTGTTTTACATACAGAATAAAGGAGTTTATTTAAAAGAGCAAATTACAATATTCAGCTTTATTACCCATAAAACTAACAACTATTTCTTATAACCCAATTCAAACTAGTGACCATTGTAAAAATAGTTTGTTTCAAAAACACCAGGCAGAAAAACAATTTTGATAGTACTGCACATTGAAAAGATGGTGATGTTCATTGTCTGTTCTCTGTCTCACACTCCCACTGCAAGTTGGATTTTGTTTGTTGTTTCCTAATAGCTTCTCCCATTTAAAAACCTGATTTGACAAACCTTTTCTCAAGGAAGCAGACACTTTAAGGTAACCAGGATAACTGACACGAGGATAGACTATTTTGCATGAGAAAGTTTTGCAGGATGTAATCATCTCTTTTCCTTGAAGTTTAAGTAGTTGCTACCTACTACTTAAATGAAAGAAATTTAATAGTCTCAGTCCAATTACTTGTGAACACATGTTTATTTCGCACCCAATTACTTCCCACAATTCTTCCAGTTTCAAAAGAGTGGACAGATTTGGCAACTCTACTTGCTTCTCACTTCTTGACACTATCATTAAGATTCAGATTAAGGCATACAAATGACGTGAGAGGTTACACTATTCTCGCTATTCTTGACACACTTTAGAGACAGGATTACAATCTCTCCTTTCAGTTTACAATATTTCTAAGTTCATTTTAAAATAATTCACATATTTTCACTGCATTTTTAGGAAAACATGGGCCTAATTTTTCTTGCTACTTTTTCCAACTCATTAATTCTAATGTACTAAAATCTTTTCCTTATACAATGAATACTTGAAGTAAAGTTAATGGACTGTGTAGCACTATGCTTTAAAAAAGTATTTGGATTCCACTCATGAACAGCTGGAAAGTGGTACCATAGGAGTTCACTTTTACACTTCAACATTGTGCTTTCCTGTTTCTGTACTCTT
>NW_010175505.1:165907-173278 GCF_000695765.1 Mesitornis unicolor
CCCAATATAATTTTGGTACTAAGAGTGATGAATCTCTTTCTCAACAATACTCAAACTGTTTCTTCCTTTCAAATGTTTTCTAGCTATTATCTTTTCTTGCAAATATTTATTTAAAATAATTCTGAAATAATAACAAGGAAGAGGGGAAATACTGGTCATCTACTGGCAATGCACTATAATTAAATTCTGCTGACAGAAATTTGAAGGAAAAATGTATAAACTGTCAGGAAAAGAAATAAAAGAGATCCCATGTATTTTGGTCAATATAATCATCAATCAAAGTTAAGTCCATCGGAGTATATCTAGATATATTTACTTTCAGGTAACTGTAAAACTTCTGAATGGTTTATTAATAATATAGAAAAGAATTAGCTGCTGTCTTACAAAACTAAGCATATGCTCATTTACAGATTTGATCATTAATGCCTATAATGTCTAAAAAAAGCACAGTATTGCTCAGCAGTAATGAAGTGATCTAAATTAAACTGCTGTTGAAGAAAAAAGTTAAAAGTATCTGGAAAGATATTTCTCTAAGTGTGCTAAGATGCAAAACAAGCAATAAAGAATAACAATCAGCTTTTGCATAAGAAACACCACATGTTGCCAGTTGCTGATAGATTCTGGCTACCAACTGCATTCTAACACTGAACTAATGACAGAATGTAACACATACTAAAATTAATGTAGGGCATATTAACAATTTTCCTCCCTGACTTTCAATATTCGCTTTGTTTTCTTTTCTTGTCTTAATACAAAGTCCAGCGAACTCTGCAGGAGTCTTACTCTAACATACTACACATCGACTTTGGAAGAACATCTAAAAAAGGCTCACAGTTGTATTTAAGACACAGTTGTAGCAAATTCTTACTGCTACAAGAAGTGAAAGAGAAATGGAAGCTACAAAAACTTTAAAAAAATCAACAGAATGCTTGAGACTTCAGAATCACAACCTATTCAAATGAAATTCTCTATCCCCATACTCATGTCTTTTGTGATTGGCTTATGCGTTGCTTGGAGGATGGAGTTTCATTTCTGACAAATTTTGCTGAATTTCAGGTTGCCAAAGCCTACACTTACTCATTTCTCAGTGTACCTCTCCTTACCCAAGGATCACTATGCAAATTAAAATCCAAGGTCCATTGGGCTCAATATCCTGCTTCCAAAAGTAGACACAAGTCAGAGCCAAGAGAAGAGAGCATGAGCAAAGAAATCAAATACAGTATTTTTCCAGAATAACTCCCCAGCCTTTAACTATATTCCACTCAAGAATTCCTAAGACTCATGTGATTTATCTGTTTAGCTTCCCCAATAAGTCTTCTTTCAAGCACTTAGCCCATTCCCCTTAAAGTCATGTATACTGTTTGCATTCACAACATCCCAAAGCAAGGCTACTTTGGGCAAAGAACTACAGAACTGTATCACAGTTATGCTATGTTTTGTGCATATTCAGTGTTCAGTGGATACAGCTACTCACATTTTCTTATTAAAACCTACCCAAAATAAAAAAGTAAGACTGACAAACCCCTTGAAAGAAACTTGGAGTTTCTTATATATCCCAGCAAGTCGAGTCCAGTGGGAACTAGCATTCTGAGCACAGTAAAATGCTGCAATAGCAAGAATTATAACAACGTTGAATATAGTTGGAAAAGTAGGCAGATGTCAGGAGTGCAAAAACAGACACCCTAACAAACGCAGCAAAAAAACGCTATGAGCCTCCCTCAGTCCAACAACTGAATTCTGATCCAAGGAGGTTAAATATAGAGAGCTGCTTGAAAATTTTCCACTGCATCTATTTTTGATGGGAAATGAGGCTTTCAGCTAAACACTTTTTGGTTGGATTTTTTTTTTCTTTTTTTGGGTTTATGTGTTTCTGCAAATACACTTTTCTTACCAAAAAGCCAAACTCACAAACCAAAATATTTTGATTGAAAACAAAAAAATGTTTTTAAGAAATGCTAGTGTAGCATCTCACTAAATCTGTGGCGTACCTGCTTTATGTGGCAGCTCTCCTCTATCAGGTAGACTTACCATTTAAACGACAACTCTGGTAACAGATCACTCTGAGGGATTCCCTATTTCCAGCACTCTCTTCAAAGAGGAAAGATCATGACACAGTGTCGAAGGTGGTAGGCAGCCTCAGCCTTGCAGAATAGGACCAGCAGGGATCCAGATGGTAAAGTCAGAGGACGACTACAGTAACATTTTTCAAATCAAGAACTTTTAGTTTTCAGACAGTCTTCTAGTCTTCTGAATTCTGTCAAAGCATGTAATTTTTCCTGGAAAATAAAGACAAAAAATGAAAAAAGCTTTGTATTTTTATCAAAAATTCATGCAGGAAATTTTATGGGTCAAGCAAGGTCTCATTCATTAACCTACAGATTCAAACCTAGCATCTGGATCCATCCATACCCAAATCAAAAGAACTTTAAAGAGCAGTAAAATGTTTCAAATTTTCCATAGCAGTTCTGTTAGCAGGACTGTTCAAAAGCCAAGGAGCTAAAACCAAGCAAAACCAACAAGGGCTTGTTACATGGAATAACTTAGTGTATGCCCCCTAAAAGACCACCCTAACATGCAAAAGTAAAAGATGGATATAAGATTCAAACAATGGCTACATTTACTAGGTAAGGAATCTGTAATACAGAAAATCTGTACAGCAAAATTGGCAAAGTGGCAAGAAAATGAGACATTCAATTTATTATTTCTTTTCAGGGCTCTCTAATTCAGTGAATTAACCAGAAGGAATAAATCTGATAAGGCTAATCCAATACAAAGTAAGAATAACAGCTATCCCATTATGCCTGTTATCACTCCTTTTTTTGGAACCCCACAATCCACTGGAAGAACTGAAAGCCTCTCATCCAGAAACAGGTCCTGACTAGACCAAGACAGAGAAGCACCCAACTAATACTACTAGGGACAATGTTAGAACTAAATTTCTAATATCCCTCTCTTTCCTTGTGGCTGTTTCCTGCCATACAATTGTATCTCCCCATCGCAAAGGCAAAATAAATTTATAAATGAAATAAATAAAAGACAAGAAATTAATCAAGATTGCATCTTTTGTAACACTGCTGTGAGCTCACAAAAGACAACCGCACAAAATCTCATACCAGTGGGGTACTATTTTCATTTCCTCTGCCACACACACAGAGGACTACTACTGCCATCATTAGCACCAACTAAGAATCAAGAAAATTCAAAAGAACTGGCAAAGGAATATCCTTTTTAAAAACTCAGTGGGTAAAACAGAAGACCACTTTGCTATTACAGTGAAATTTCTCTCAACACTTTGCTTTTCAATCACACTATTCTTTTACCAAAATAAAAGGTATTTAAGGGCGAGTTTCTGCTGAGACTAGGCACCTGAGAGCTCCCTATAAGCAGTTCCAAACACTGCCTAATGCAGATTCCCTACAGAGAGTTAACATCTTTGACTGTCTAATGTTATAAAGTGAAAAGTGCTAACACAACTTGTCATTCTCGAGGCCAATTTATTCATCAAAATTAGCACAAGCCCAAGCCTGCTGTCCTTATTCATATTTGGAACCACCAGCCACTTACGTGTAGTCCCAGCAAAATTAGCAAGTGAAGGATTAGTCAGGATCTAACCCTAGAGATAAAAAATTTGTTTAGAGTAAGTGAAATACAAAAAATAAATATTCAAAATGAGTGATGAAAGATATGTTTGTTATTTCCAATTTAACTCCAGGGCAATGAGTAATTTCAGTAAGAATTTCTCAGTGTGATTTTTATCATTCAGTATTTAAAAAATTACTACTGTGGATCCTTCATCAAAATCTGGGACAGGAAACTCTGAAACTTTAAAAAGTCCACTTCAAACATGTATGCAAAACATTATTCCCTTAAATTATGCTATTACTGACTTATGAGGTGCAAAATATAGTGTCAGAATCTATGAATAGTTTCATTTTGTTCAAGGATTTAACAACAGACATTCCTTTTCAAATCAGTTACACAAAGTTTTGATTTCTCTTTATATTTGAGTTTTATCCTTACCCATGCCTTTCACCACAAAGTGTCACTTTTTCTTCAGTTTACTTCTTACTCATAAGCGGTATTTTCATACTCATTTTGAAACTCATTACTTTTCCATTCATTTACAGCATGTGAGAGCCTACATACATGTAAGCTAATGTCTCCATATAGTTTATGCAAAAGTTAGTAAGCCAAAGTGGACTACACTGACTAATCTTGTCTCTGCACCAACTCAGATAGCCCAGACTAGCCTACTGGGGATGGCGCATCCTTAGCTCAAAGTCTTTCATATCTACTTCTTTCACGTCCACTTCCACCAGGCTGGATCAGCTAGCAGAGAGCTGTGCACAGGCTGGGCTATATTTCTTGCCAGGAGTCCTTGCACTGTGGAACTGAGCTGCTCCAACAGTATGTGAGAGAAAATCCTGCATTGCCCAGCTTCTCTGCTGTGGTTCTTCCTTATAGCCTGTCAGCACCGATACTCAGAGTTGGTAAGAGTTACTTGTGCTTGTTACCCTGTCCGCTATCACCTTACCCAAATATAGATGCCACAAAGTTAACATAAGTCAAGTTAATAGATAGACTCCCCCCCTTAATTCCTCCAGTAGATTGGACATCAAAGACCAGATACATGCATACCGTACCATCTTAAGGCTGGATCACCATTTTCATTTGGAAGTTGTTCACCCCAGATGGTGAATAGGTTGTCAGATAAGCCAGATAGCGGGTGTCAGTCTCTTCTCCCAAGTAACAAGTGATAGGTTGAGGGGAAATGGCCTACAAAAAATTCTCATGAATCACCATAAAATATAGGCTGTCTCAGAAGATGTGCCAATGTCATTTGTTTCGGATTTTTTTTGTGAAAGAGAAGTATCTATCAAAACATAAAATATATAAGCATGCTCTCCCGTTCCTATTTCTTTGCAGGTTTCACAATGCTGGATTTTTACTTACAATTTCTGCTTTGCAGACTGGCAGCAGAGCAAATCAATGTGTTCCTTCCCATAGTTGGACTGCCGATCATGCCTATGATGTAGTCTGTCATTTCTGGACTACACATGGCATGCAAGAGAGGGGTGGACTGGAAAAAAACTTATTTTACCTTTAATTGGTATTGTAACATGTCACAACTCCACCTTATGCCTGTAAAAATACTCTTTCTTCCTGCTCCTATTTGCCCTGTCCTCAAAAAGTTCCACAGTTTCTAGTTTCATGGTGGTGCTCAATGTACTGGCCATGCAAAACCCCATATGTCTTGTGGCTAACCAGTATTTGCATGGCCAGTCTCTGGATAAAGCCCTGTGGCCTGTGATAGGAAGGAGATCAGCCCAGACAGCCCCTTCTGGGTTTAATCCATGAAATTACTGCCTACAGTCAAGGCTTCATTCTAACAAGATTATATGAACAATTTCCATGCACTGAGTTCTTCTTTTCAAACATTTTTTATAAAAGCACCACTGACCTACTCAATGCAGACAATGCCACTCTAAAATTTACTGGAGAACATTCGGTGGGAATTAAAAAGCATTTTTCCACTCCTATAAACTAAACATCTGTGGTTTAAAATAAATGAAATAACTTTAAAATCCTAGATTTAATGAGTTATTTTTCTTTGAAGTAGAAAATAAATATTGAAAAGCCAATTTCCTAATCACTCAAACTAAAACGTCCTCTAGTTACCACTACCTGCTTTGGTGTGATCCATATCACCAAGCCTTAGATATATAAAAAAATTAAGTTTATGTTAGAGGGGCCAGTGACAAGCCTAAACGTTCGAGTAAAAATGACATGAATACCTACGGCAACAAACACTTGCAGAAGTGCTGTCTACTTGTTGGCAAATTTGGGGGATTGTAAAAGGTCGTAGTATCTACAACATTCTTACTGGCTTTGTATTTCTGCATGATTTGATGACTGGACATCTGTTTTGAAACCCTTACTAAAAGTGCTCTAAAGTAATCTGTATTGCTATAGCAAATATCAGCTCCTTGGAAAAGCAGCTGCTGTGTTTTCTGGAATAAACACACAAACCATTCTAAAGACTTGACCCTTGATTCCTTCATCTTCATACTTCAACTGACTTCAGGAAAGTCTCAGTACATGAGGAACACACAACAGGCTGTGATTCCACAGATTTGAGCTATCCAGGCTGCTTTTCAGTCACATAAAGTAAAGCAGCCCCCCCACAGCTGTGCTGTTTTATATACCTGAAAGACAATTTCAAAAATTATCATGGTCTTATTAGGGAATTTGGATATGCAATTGTTACTAAATTGCCATAGAGTTAGTTCCATATAACCAACTTTGTTACTAGTGAACACCTTTGAAACACAGTATCTTTGTGCGGCATCTCTTTTCACACTGTAAGAAGACAAGAGCATACGAACTGTAAAAATGAAGCCAAGTGTACTGTTGAGAAACTTGGTATTCTCTTATTTCTAGGAGAGTTATAGTGTAATTCTAAACTATAGCATTCAGCATGTCTCCTGAGTTTCCTTGCTGAAATATTGCAATGGAAATTTTACAGCATCTGTGTTGCTTTTGGAAGCCATCACCTCACATCTGCTGTCTCTGTAGTGCAGAGCTGAAGTTCAGCGTAAAAAGGTACTTTGTAATAGGCAATAGGAATTCTGACAGAGCGGTAATTTACAGACTCACCCAGCTCTCCTGACTAGACTCACGCGTTTTTACATTCTGTAGAGATTTTTTAAATAAGGTACTCTTCAAGCAGCCAACTGCATAACAGTCACAACAGTCACCTCTTCAAATGAAGCATCGCATCCAGGTCTAGAAAGAGACTTTTTACACCTCTCTCAGTCACAGAGATCTCAACCAAGTGACAAATTTTTCATTCTGTTTTCTTCCCGGGGCACTGTCCAATCTCCTAACCCTTTTCAGCAGGGGATTAACTAAATTCGCACAAAAAACGTCATCTGCTACTTTTGGAAAAGTTCTGATTTTGACCAGAATTAATAATCCAGACGTAACGGTGGGACTGGTTTCACAGCCCGGGATGTGACCCACTGTGGAGCACAGCCACGTCCTCCAAACCCTGGTCTGTCACGTCTGAACGCAAAACCTCCCCTCAGGTGGGCGGTGGGGTCCAGAGAGGCGTTTTGCAAATTACCGCCATGAACACAGTTAACGTGTTTATTGCCCCATTATTCCCCATTTCCTCCTCCCGGGGTAATTCCTGTGTTCATTTAAACAGAGAGGCAGACAGGAGCGGCGAAGATCCTGTTAGCACAGCCAACAAACTCGGGATCGCCCTTTTTTGTTTTGCCTCACGCATTTAATTTCCTCCCGGCGCCCGCTCCCGCACCGCCCCCCGAGGCGGACCGGCTTCCCCCCACACTCCCCCGCCCCGGCTTC
>NW_010175506.1:0-1140 GCF_000695765.1 Mesitornis unicolor
GATCCCTTGAGATATCGGTGAGCATCGATGACCCCCCAGTCTCCTCCAGCTGATCACCCCCATCTCTGCCAGCCTTTCCCCATAGGGAAGATGCTCCAGTCCCATCATCATCATCATCTTCACCAAACCCCAACCTCTCTTGCATTTTCTCCACAGCCATCATCGAGCACGTCCGGGACGGCAGCGTGGTGAGAGCCCTCCTCCTCCCCGATTACTACCTGGTCACCGTCATGCTCTCGGGGATCAAGGTGAGGGGCAACCACGCTTGGCCATCAGGTTTTGTGCCAAATTCCCCCTCAAATTTCTGCCAAATTCCTTCTCGAATCTCCTACCAAATTCCCCCTCGAATTTCCGCCAAATTCCCCCTCGAATTTCCGCCAAATTCCCCCTCGAATTTCCGCCAAATTCCCCCTCGAATCTCCGCCAAATTCCCCCTCGAATCTCCGCCAAATTCCCCCTCGAATCTCCGCCAAATTCCCCCTCGAATTTTCACGAATCTTCCTCTCGATTTCCCTCTCAAGTTTCCACCAAATTTCCTTTCGAATTTCACACCTAATTCCCTCTCAGATCTCCACCAAATTCCCTCCTGTTTTTCACACCAAGTTCCCTCTCTGATTTCCTGCCAAATTTCCTCTTGAATTTGCACCAAACTTCCTCTCGAACTTCCACCAAATGCCCTCTCGAATTTGCACCAAATTATTCTCTCGGATTCCCGCCAAATTCCCCCTTGAATTTGCACTGGCGTCCCTTGCGCGTCCTCCTTGGCACCAGTTCCAGCATGGGAGGGTTTCACCAGTACCCACCAGTACCCAACTGGGAGGAATGGAGGCAGGGGCATAGCTGCCTTCCCACTCCTGCACCTCCCAGTAACAAACTGGTGGCAGCCCATGGTTACGAGGTGCCACCACAGCTGGGGACACCCTGCAATGGTCCTGATGTCACCGGGTGAGCGGTTGTCCCTGCACGCCCGAGGGTTTTAGGGACCCCATGGCCTGACCGTTGCCCCCCGTCTGTGCTGCAGTGCCCCACGTTCAAGCGGGAGGCGGACGCCCCAGAAGTCCCCGAGCCTTTCGCGGCTGAGGCCAAGTTCTTCACGGAGTCACGGCTGCTGCAGAGGGACGTGCAGATCGTCCTGGAGAG
>NW_010175506.1:1171-3816 GCF_000695765.1 Mesitornis unicolor
AACATCCTGGGCACCATCCTGCACCCGGTAACGTGGGGCTGGGGACGGGGACAGGGGTGTGGGAGAGGGGTCCCGGTGGTCGTCGCTTGATGGAGAGGCTGGAGGGGGCTCGTTGGGTTGTTGAGGTTGGGAATGACCTTCATCAAGGCCGATGTCAACACAACACCAACATCGCCAACCATCAACATCTCCGTGGCCAATGTCAACCCAACACCTCCACACTCAACTGTCAACCCAACACCACCATGGCCATCCATCAACCCAACACCACCATGGCCATCCATCAACCCAACACCACCATGGCCATCCATCAACCCAACACCACCATGACCAACCGTCAACCCAACACAACCACAACCAACCCAACACCACCATGGCCAACCATCAACCCAACACCACCATGGCCAACCATCAACACCAACATCTCCAACCATCAACACAGCCATGGCCAACCATCAACCCAACTCCAACATCTCCAACCATCATCTCAACACAACCGTGCCCAACCATCAACCCAACCCATGGCCAGCCATCAACTCAACACCACCATGGCCAATGTCAAACCAACACCAACATCTCTAATCATCAACTCAACACAAGCATGCCCACCTGTCAACCCAACCCATGGCCAACCATCAACACCACCATGGCCAACCATCAGCCCAACACCAACATCTCCAACCATCAACCCAACATGACCATGGCCAACTATCAACACCACCATGGCCAATGTCAACCCAACACCACCATGGCCAACCATCAACACAACCATGGCCAGTGTCAACCCAATACCACCACACTCGACCATCAAGCCAACACCACCATGGCCAACCATCAACCCAGCACAACCATGGCCAACCATCAACCCCACCATGGCCAACCATCAACTCAATACAGCCATGCCCAATCGTCAACCCAACCCATGGCCAACCATGAACTCAACACCACCACGCTCAACCATCTACCCAACACCAACATCCCCAACCATCAATCCAACACCACCATGCTCAGCCATCAACACCATCATGGCCAACCATCAGCCCAACACCAACATCTCCAACCATCAACTCAACACAAGCATGCCCACCTGTCAACCCAACCCATGGCCAACCATCAACACCACCATGGCCAATGTCAACCCAACACCACCACACTCAACTGTCAACCCAGCACGACCACGGCCAACCGTAAACCCAGCACAACCACGGCCAACCATCCACTCAACACCACCACACTCAACCATCTACCCAACACCAACATCTCCAGCCATCAGCACCACCATGGCCAACCATCAGCCCAACACCAACATCTCCAACCATCAACTCAACACAACCATGCTCAACTGTCAACCCAACCCATGGCCAAGCATCAACTCAACACCACCACACTCAACCATCTACCCAACACCAACATCTCCAGCCATCAGCACCACCATGGCCAACCATCAGCCCAACACCAACATCTCCAACCATCAACTCAACACAAGCATGCCCACCTGTCAACCCAACCCATGGCCAACCATCAACACCACCATGGCCAATGTCAAACCAACACCAACATCTCCAATCATTAACTCAACACAGGCATGCCAACCATCAACCCAACACCACCATGGCCAACCATCAACACCACCATGGCCAGTGTCAACCCAACACCACCACACTTGACCATCAAGCCAACACCAACATCCCCAACCATCAACCCAGCACAACCATGGCCAACCATCAATACCACCATGGCCAACCATCAACTCAACACAACCATGCCCAACCGTCAACCCAACCCATGGCCAACCACGAACTCAACACCACCACGCTCAGCCATCTACCCAACCCCACCATGGCCAATGTCAACCCAACACCAACATCTCCAACCATCAACTCAACACAACCATGGCCAATGTCAACCCAACACCACCATAGCCAACCATCAACCCAACCCCATGCCCTGTGAAGGGTGTGAGCCTGATATCCGGCTGTAGGGGTGGGGGAGCCCCTCCCACCAAGTCCCGAGGTTCAGAAAGGGCCCCCTTGCTCTCGAAACTCCTTCTCACAGAGGAGCCCGGGCGCAGCCGGATCCAGTCTTGGTCTCAGTCTTGATTTATGTCTAATAGGGGTTGTAGAAACAGCCACTTCTCAGTCAGTGTTTGCCTGTTCAGGGCCCTCTGAGCTTTCACTGAGGCAGATTCGCAAAGTTGAAGAAGAGAAATGATTTATTAAGGCGACAGATTGAATATTCAGGATTGCTGGGGTTAAATTCACCATCTTACACAAATCTAAATGACACCCCAACGTTTAAATGCCTATCTCGATAAAGTTAATGACCATTAATCACTCGTGTATCACAAGAAGCAAGCACTACCATAAGCAAGCATAGATTGGTATCGTTAATTACTCTGATTATCACCAAGAAGATGTCCCTGCTTGGGGGGACAGGGAGAGATGTCCAGGCCCATCAACCCATCCGAAAGTTGTTGTTCTTGCCATCCTCCATCCCCAGATTGGGAGATTTTAGATGCCTCTTGGTGAGGTGGGGCTTAAGTTGGTTGTTGCGTGTTGATTGGCCCTTAACAAGGCTGGTTGGGTGTTTGGTCAAAGTGGAGGTACCACACAGCACCATGGCCAACCATCAACCCCACCATGGCC
>NW_010175507.1:0-500 GCF_000695765.1 Mesitornis unicolor
TGGTTTGAGGGGTGTTGGGTGGTTTGAGGGGTTTTGGGTGGTTTGAGGTGATATGTGGAGGTGAAGCTTGTGTGCCCTTATGAGGTTGCAAGCTATGCTGGCAGTGGCATTTGCCTTCAGTAGGGTCTCCCATGCCAGACAGGTCTCAACTGAAGGGTCAGACTAAGTGTGTCCATGAGTAGGATGGGCTTGCTAGCCTCCTGGCAACCATCCTAGGAGGACAACTTTAACCCCAAACCTGGGCATATGGGGCCCATTTAGCCTTGTAAGGCCATCCATCTCAAAGAAGGATACTTTAACTAAACCTAGGTCCTGAGGACTTCGCTGTCACCGTCCAAGCTTGCTAGGCCCTGGCAGATGAAGCTTAGGAGTAAAGGGTGAGGTCAGATCTGCGCAAGCTGTGCCTCACCTAAAAAATTCATTGCGCAGGCTCGAAGGATACACCCATATTTGTAAAGTCCTGTAGTGACAGGCGAGGGTCGAAATGGCAGGTGGTGAGG
>NW_010175507.1:545-2021 GCF_000695765.1 Mesitornis unicolor
ATGAGACTGACCTCGGAGATGACAGTCTTGTTCGGCAACATCCTGAATGACCAAGCAGCCTTTTTCAAGGAGAGCACTGTTTGCTCCACACGGAGAGGGGTCTAGAAAAGGTGGCCTAACCAAAGCTCATCTCTACTCTCCACCTGGTTGGCTAACTGCGGCCAACGGGTATCTTCTGATGCGGTCAAACAAACACACGGAGACAAAGGCATACACCTGCCTTCAAAGGTGTGTTCAGACTGACACTCGCATGTTGGAACATTAGAATCGTGCTTGATACTGCGGATAGTGGACATCCTGTGCGTCGTTGTGCTCTAACTGCCCACGAACTATCATGACTCAACATCGACATTGCTGTTCTCAGTGAAGTTTGTCTCCATGAGGAAGGCAGCCTCAAAGAACATGGTGCTGGCTATACACTCTATTGGTCAGGCAAACCCAAAACTGAAAGTCACCTCTCAGGAGTTGGTTTCATGATTAAAACCTCCATTGCCTCCAAACTTGAAAAATTGCCGACAGGTCATTCTGATCGTATCATCTCCCTACGCCTCCCACTATACAACAAGCAACATGTTGTTCTCTTCAGTATATATGCCCCAACTGTCCAAGTTGACCCTGCAGAAAAGGAATAATTCTGCACCGACCTGTGCCGCCTCACCCAAAAGGTTCCTGCAGATGATAAGATCATAATCCTTGAAGACTTCAATGCCAGAGTAGGAAAGAACTCTGAAGCCTGGAAAGGAGTATTAGGCAAGCATGGTGTTGGAAACTGCAATGACAATGGATGCCTCTTGCTAGAGTTTTGTGCAGAGCAGCAGCTCACCGTCACCAACACTATCTTTCAGCTGAAAGACAGCTTGAAGACAACCTGGATGCATCCTCGATCCAAGCACTGGCACCTCACTGACTACGTCTTAGTGCGCTAGAGAAATGTTCGCGATGTTTGTCATACCCAAGTGATGCCTAGTGCAGAATGTCAAACAGACCACCGCCTTGTGTGATGCAAACTTAACCTCCGCTTTAGGCCTAAACCTAAGAGGAGCGACACCTCAAGGAGGAGGCTCCAAGTTAACAATCTTCAAACAGCTACAGTGAGAGACAGCTTCCAGGTAAACCTTCAAACCAGACTTGAAGACCATCCCATAGACCCCTCTTCTGAAGCACTTTGGCAGCATATTAAAAATAGCATCCACCAGTCTTCTGAAGAATCCTCAGAGTTCTCCTTCAAGAAAAACAAAGATTGGTTTAATCCAGGAATTGTTGACAAAGAAGAGAACTGCTCACCAAGCACACCTTGCTCAGCTATCTTGTCATGTAAGAAAAGCAGCCTTTCATCTTGCATGCAGTAAGCTCCAACAGAAACTTTGAGACATCCAGAACAAGTGGTGGATCAGCCTAGCTGAAAAGACTCAACTATGCACAGATTTGGGTGAGTACAGAGGCTACTATGAGGCTCTGAAAGCAGTGTATGGACCC
>NW_010175508.1:0-2898 GCF_000695765.1 Mesitornis unicolor
AATGGGGCCCATAATTAATTTTAAAACACAATCAGCTTTTCAGTAACATTTTTTTCTTCAGAAGAAGAACCTATACTCATATTCTCCAGAGAATGTTAAAATTTGGTCTGTCAAAAATATGCAAATATAGAACGAATGTACCTTGTAATTTCAAAAAAAAATACAATTTTATCAGTATTGTAATAGAAACTTGTCAGTGGGGGTGGAGAAGTCAGACTACTGAAATACAAAGGATAGTCATATTACTAGTTCACCTTGCAATTTGCCTCAGCAACACATGAAAAATGAAAAATAGCATTTTAATGGAGATGCAGTGTAATATGTTACTGCAAGTAAATAAGCAGAAATTAGTGTGAAAATTGTTGCCTGGGAAATTTATATTAAGTCCACCAGGGATTTTTATATAAACACAAACAGAACAGAATCACATGAAAAATGGATGCCAGTCATTCCTCTTGTTCATTCTACTGAGGGCAACTAACATATAGTGGCAAGATAGTGGGGGATAATGCATATTTGTAAACTGACTTAATGAAAAGAAGCACAATTTTTATTGTGAAGTCACTTTCTGTAAACTATAACTGTCTACCTGTTGTGGTTTCACCTGGCCAGCAGCTAAACACCACGCAGCCTCTCACTCACTTCCCCCCCTCCCCAGTGGGATGGGGGAGAGAATCAGGAGAATAAAAGAACAAGTCAGTTGAGATAAAGACTATTTAATAATTAATATAAAACAGACTGAAATAATAATAATACCAATGAATTGTAATAAGAATAGGAATAATGATAATAAAGCAATCAAAGTTATACTCAGCTCACAAACAGCAGTTGCTGGTTATGTGCCAATGGAAATGCAATGGGGTAAGCCTCAGGAACTGAGATGGGCCACCATCACAAAGTAGAAGGGAAGGAAGGAAGGAAGGGAAAGGAAAAGAGAGGGCATCATCTCCTGCAAACTCCCCAATTTATAGTGAGTATGACGCTTGTGTGACAGAATACATTTTATTGGTCCGCTTGGATCACACCATGGATGGGTCACCTGTCCCAGAAAATCCCAAGCTTTCACTTCCCTCCCATCCTCTTGTGCAGAGAGGAAAAAAAAAAAACCACCCAAAAGAAACTATGAACACGTTTAGACAGAGACTGGAAAACAAACCTTGAAAAGTGTAAACACTGTCATGTTATCAATATTATTCTCCGAATAAATCCAACACAAAACTCTCACTAGCTACTATGAGGAAAAATAACTCTGTCCCAGCTAAAGCTATTATATCAACTTGTGTTTGCTAAATCAAACTCTGCAGTTCTTTCAGAAATACAGTTCTACTGAAACACAAAAGGGAATTCTATAATTCAGTCCCAGCAAAATCAGGACACTACCTTACCCTGTTCCCTTGTGTACCTTACGATTTCTTTGGTTTGCAAAGGTAATTTGGGTTTATTATGTGATTCCTTTGGATTTAAGGAGTTCGGAGCAGAGCCCTGAAAGAGTATTAATATTTACTTGACCTTAACACATGCCATATAATGTTTTAGGCAACATTCTTAATTGCATATTCAAACACTTGAAGTGTCATTCTAGACATCTCCAAGTATTATTATAAGTAAGTTAACCTCTATTAAAATATGTCGGCAGTTAATGTCTAACTGCTGTTGGTAGTTATATGACATACACATTCTGCACAATCTGTATATTGTATGCATTGAGTCATTTACAGTAAAGTTTTTATTATTTCAATGCTTTTCAAAAGTTATGTTTTATGTCAAAATGGCTTATATTTTTTCCCAGAAGATGAATTCAGCAAATTTTAATGAATAACATAAAAGTATCTGTTGTCCTCAGATCTTTTTCAGGTAAAGCTGACATAAGAGTAAAAGAAATCATAACTGTCAGACCTTTTTTATTGTATGTATTGTCCCATATACCCTCTTTTATTTATAGTACTAGCAAGGCCGATTTGTTTTCCTTCACCTTGAAGGTAAATGCTCTGCAATTTTTTTTAAAGCCAATTGAAACCTCAATAAAGGATGTTGTCTAAACATGGCATACTTAAGCTGATCTTATTTTTGCCATCTGCTGTGATATCAACAGTTATATGGCATTAATTTCCTGCAACTACAAGTGTCTTGAAGGACTATTGGAACATTGATGTTTGTTAGAATGCTTCAGACCGTACTAAAAGATGTACTTAAAGGCTTTTGCTAATATATTTTTACCAAAGATGTGGAACAATCCAAGGTTTGAGCCACAGACTTTCTTCATCAAAAGGATCCGTTTGATTATTTTCATAATCAGGTGTTGCATTTTTACTGTCCTTGCTCGTATCTCAGATTGATCCATACCTCAGTTTGGTTCAAAGAGGTCAGTTGAATAGCTCATTAAAAAAATGCAGTACCACAGTCTTTTATGGAATAAGTAAGGTCAGATCTTGGTTACCACAGGCATTAAAGAGGGATGCCTCTGCCTCTTTGAGTACCCTTTATTTTATGCAGACATGAAATAAAATATTTCAATAGATGCCCCTTTCTTCTTCACTGAATCATTCACATTCAAAATATGACGTCCAAATTGTGGTCCACAGTTTGGAACTGAGCCTGTACAGTACCTAGGACAGCCTAATGATTGCTCTACTGGTGACAACACAGTAGAAGTACTTTCCATGGCTACACTGGTGTTATCAGCTGTGTAGTAAATAAATGATGCAATAATACCGACTCCCATCCTGTTCTATCCTATACCCACAGCTCAGGTCCAGGTTTGTCAGTGAGCCACAAGGTAATAATGAAAACACTAAAAGAAGCTGGCAGTAGAAAGAAATTTTCACTTAGGATTTCCAGTGGAACATCTTTAAAATCTCTATTCAGTATATGATACTGTTATGGTTTAAGGGTTACCAG
>NW_010175509.1:0-3944 GCF_000695765.1 Mesitornis unicolor
TCTCAATTCCCTCATCCAAGTCATAACATTCTAACAGCAATTTAGCAGTCATATAAAATTAGCAATGATATGCTAATTATATTTTCCTTTTACTTGTGGAAATACTCATATGAGAAAAAAATTATGGAGTTAGAAACTATACCAGAATGTGAGTTGGAAGTCTCTTTAGGTTGCTGCTGTACATATGCTTACATATCTGCCACTCCCAAAATCTTTTGCTTATGTACCCACATAAAAACATGCAGACGGCTGTGCTATTAATTAAAATAAACAAACAAACAAACAAAAAGACAGAAGAAGACAGCTATCAAAATGCTGCTTTAACCAGACTGACTTTAACCTGACTGATCTTTAACCGGAGTTGGCATACTTCCTCAGCCAAGAAGAGATGGAAGTAGGGATCTCTCTCTCTCACTAGAAGGATATCAAAAGCCTGCAAACCTCTCACAGGGGGAATGAAAAAAAAAATTGAAGAATAAAACCAGGAGGTTTCCATATAACTCTATAAAACAGAGAAGAGTGGCAACAGCATTTCCCTGTCTGCCAGGCAGCAATAACTTGGTAACTGGAATGTGACTCTATAAGAATTGTCCAGCTCATAGTTCAAATAGGTTTCAGTAATGTCCAGTGCACCAGGTGACTCATAGGGGGTTGCAAGAACAACTCAGCCTTGGATTGCCTTGAGACCCTGTCCCTGCAGAGACCACCCATGGGGAGCTATGTAGATAGCTCAGCCCTGAGTTGCCTGGTGAGCCCAAAATTAAACAGGGCAGTGCTGCATCATTAAAAGATCTGAAACCTCAGTTGAGACCCGAAATCCCTCAACAAATAATATGCCCCGAGTCCAAATCAAACTACCTAAAAGTAAGATAAAGGTAAGGTGGAGGGTTTCCTTTTAGTTTCAACAGACCCAGGCAATACAAATATAGGTAAGAGACAGAGCATACAGAAGGGAGCATCACCCATGAATAAATAAAGATAAGGCGAAACACTGCTAAAGACAAACACCCCAGGTGGTATTATCGACTCAGGCACACTCCTGCCTGCTGTCAAGTAGATCACAGAATAAAAAGATTCAGGCTGGAAATTGGGAGTTACTTCTCCAACCATGCAGTGGCAGGTGATGAGAACCTTCCCTCTTGGTTGGGGTGCCAGCCAAAGTAACTTTCATGGAAACCCTTATCTGGAGGGGTAAATGAATATTTGGCAGGCTTTAAGTTTGTAGTCACAGGTGATAGACTAACACGTGTGGTATTCTGAGTTGTTTGTGAGTTGTGATAGTGTGTTCTATGAATCAATCACCTGTGAGGTGTAATAGTGACTTTTTGTGAGCTGACTGCGAATTGTTGTGAATTGCTTATGGGCAGTAGTAGTGGGCTTTGTGAATGGTCTGTGGGTTGCTGTGAATTGCCTGTGGGCTGTAATAGTGCATTTTATGACTCTGTTGTAGTTGCAATTGTGCATTTCATAAACCTTTTGTGACTATAATAGTGTGGTCTTGCTTTTAAAGCCACAGTAGGTCATTTCTCCCTTGTATACATAAAATCTGCAATAGTGACATTGAATCTGCATATGTTGTTCAAATAAATTGTTAGTTTGAACCCTGCAGTCAAGTCTCTTCTAGTCACATGCTCCCTACAGATCACTGGATCTAGTAGTTTGAGAAAGGCCACCCAGAGCTCCTTTCAGTTTTTCTGCAGATTCAGGCAGATAAAATACGTTTTTAGAGGTTCATCACAGAAAAGGTGGAGAGAAAAACTAGGTGTTCACTGTTTTAAATATATATATATATAAGAAATTGTGTGTGGGAGGTAATTCGTGAAAACATTAGTGTATGGAAACGTGGGTAACGTTCTGAAATAAGTTTCATAAGATGTGGTGCTTTGGAACATAACAAGATGTAAATTTTATGAAAATCAGTAAAACCCTAATTGATAATGGGGTACCATGAAAAGCAAAATAATTCTCATTGTATATAGAAAAGATGAGGGGGAGTTGAATTGAAGATTTGATCTTCTAAGTTATTTGCTAAAATTGTAAAAAACTGCTATGTCTGCTACAGCCTGCAGAGACAGCTACATTTGCAGACAGAGATAAATCACAAAGGCAGAAAGGAATGCACCTCAAAGCTGGATAAGCAGAAGATAAGGATACTTATCCTTGAGGAAAAGGAACTAACGAGCCGACACAGCTGTGAGAAACCGGCTTACCCACATCGAGTTACACAAAGACGACCATCAGACCAACCCCAACAAAGTCCTAGTGCGCATACGACAATGGGCAGAAACTTATGCTAAAGATTTTCCGTAAAATTGTTGAATATGTAATTAACTTCGTGGAAGATGTGTGGGTATGATAATGAATATTACTATAAAAAAACCTCAACTTGTTTGCTGGGTGTGCCTCAGGGTTCCCACTGGCCTGTGTGCAACCAGCGCGCTGCTAATAAACTCTTTCCTTCACAGAATTTATCCGTCTATAAAATTGCATTTTGTGAGCTCGTTTCTCACATAAACAACAATTAAAAAACCCCAAAGAAATAAAGATCACTGATATTCTGATGCATCAGAGGATTATCACAAGCCTAAACCCCAAGCTTCTAATGTGCTCTGCTACAAGAGTGCACCCAACACTGATGCTTTGTTGAGTTCATCACCGTGCATCAACGAAGTACTTATCTTTCATATCTGAAAATGTAATTACAACATCTCACAAGAAACCAGTTTATATGTTTTGCCCTTAAGATTACATTCTGATGAATGCCCTTAAGATTACATTCTGATGAATGGTGAAAGGTGAATTTAAGCACTGAACATCCGCTTGTTCATTTTGGTTAATTGCTGACTTGGTTTGTTAACTGATACATTTTCAGACAATACCAAGGGATGGTCCTTGGGATGGTGTGTGCTGTTAAAAATGGATGAGATTGTGCCATATTTGGCTTGTCACCTTACAAAGTCCCTTCCTAGTAACCCAGCAAATTTGTTGCCTTTATTTTTCCAAGTTTGCACATAAAGTCTGTAACAACCATCCTCAGTTTCCCACGTAAAAACATACTGATGGATTACAGCAAGTCCCTCATTTTATATTTTTGACTTTGAAATTTAAATTATTAAAGAAATAATTATGTCATAGCACTGTGAAGATACCATATACAGTCTGGAGGAGAGAAGACACAGTGAAGAGCTATGCAGTAAGGATGTGGTCAGTCTGTACTACTTAGGCTCACATTGAGGTAATGGTCCCTTGCTTTGTTCTACTTGTTTATTTGTTTACATAATCGTCCTTTAGTTTACATACATTGTGTCAGTAATTTGTGCTTTCAATAGTGCTTTTGAAAGGTCTGACATTCTTCCATTAAGATATAGCTTGGAGCAGGAGATTTAAAATCTTCCGAAAGGCTTTATATAAGAAGTAAAACACTGTCTCTCACTAAAGTCAGAAAAATCCCCACCCATATATTTCTTTCTCGTTTTTTCCCTAAGTTGAACTGAAAAATAGCATGTAAAAAATAGCAGAAAGAAATATACCAGTTACAAAAATATTTGCTGCTATTTCAGTCTTTTTTTTTTTACCTGGCTAGCAAATTTCCTTCTCTTTTGTAGACTTGGAAATAGTAGTACCATATTTACTACATATATTGGATTTGAATCCATGTTAAACAAAGATTAGAATTCATGCTAAACAAAGATTAGGAATAAAACATTTAAAACATGTTATTTTATTAGCTGAAAATTAGTGTGAAACCTCCTTCTCTCATTCTAACTCAGCTGTTTATTTCTCTTTCATCCCATATCAACAAATAAGTTTTGTCAGTGGAGTAAAACAAAACAGAAAAAATCAAGGAAAATAAATATCTTCTGAACATGCAAAATGCGGGCAGAGTGGACAGAATTTTTGCAGAACTGTCATACTGTTGAAAAAGGGATTAAAGAAATCTTGGA
>NW_010175510.1:0-4538 GCF_000695765.1 Mesitornis unicolor
GGGGTGAGACCCCGGAAATGGGGGAGTGGGACCCCAACAATTGGGGGGTGAGACCCTGGAAATGGGGGAGTGGGACCCCAAAAATTGGGAGGTTAGATCCCAACAATTGGGGGGGTGAGACCCTAAAAATGGGCACCTCAGACCCCAGAAATGGGGGAGTGAGACTCCAAAATTGGGCACCTCAGACCCCAAAATTGGGGTGGTGAGACCCCAAAATTGGGCACCTCAGACCCCAAATCTGGGGAGGTAGAACCCAAAAAGACCCCAAAAATGGGCACCTCAGACCCCAGAAATGGGGGAGTGAGACCCCAAAATTGGGCACCTCAGAACCCAGAAATGGGGGGTGAGGCCCTCAAAATTTGGCATTGGGACCCCAAAAAGTGGGGGGTGAGACCCTCAAAAATGGACACTGGTACCACAAAAATTGGGTACTGAGACCCCAAAAATGCACACCTCAGACCCCAGAAATTGGAGAATGAGACCCCAGAAATGGGAGAGTGGGACCCCTAAAACTGGGAGATGAGACCTCCAAAATTGGGGAGTGAGAGCCCAAAAATGGGCACCTCAGAACCCAAAAGTAGTGGGGGGTGAGACCCTCAAAAATGGACACTGGTACCACAAAAATTGGGTACTGAGACCCCAAAAATGCACACCTCAGACCCCAGAAATTGGAGAATGAGACCCCAGAAATGGGAGAGTGGGACCCCTAAAACTGGGAGATGAGACCTCCAAAATTGGGGAGTGAGAGCCCAAAAATGGGCACCTCAGAACCCAAAAGTTGGAGGGTGAGACCCCAAAAATGGGCACCTCAGACCCCAAAAACTGGGGGGTCAGGCCCCAAAATTGGGCACCTCAGAACCCAAAAGTTGGGAGGTGAGACCCCAAAATTGGGCACCTCAGACCCCAAATCTGCAGGGTCAGACCCCAAAAATGGGCACCTCAGACCCCAGAAATGGGGGAGTGAGACCCCAAAATTGGGCACCTCAGACCCCAAAAATGGGGAGGTGAGACCCCAAAAATCAAGGAGTGGGACCCCAAAAACTGAGTACTTCAGATTTCAAAAATGGGGGGGTGAGACCCCAAAAATGGGAGAGTGGGACCACAAAAGTTGGGAGGTGAGACCCCTAAAATTGGGGGATGAGACCTCAAAATTGGGCACCTCAGATCCCAGAAATGGGGGAGTGAGACCCAAAATTGGGCACCTCAGAACCCAAAAGTCGGAGGGTGAGACCCCAAAAATGGGCACCTCAGACCCCAAAAACTGGGGGGTCAGGCCCCAAAATTGGGCACCTCAGAACCCAAAAGTTGGGAGGTGAGACCCCAAAATTGGGCACCTCAGACCCCAGAAATGGAGGAGTGAGACTCCAAAAATGGGCACCTCAGACCCCAGAAATGGAGGAGTGAGACTCCAAAAATGGGCACCTCAGACCCCAAAAATGGGGGGTGAGAACCCAAAATTGGGCACCTCAGATCCCAATAATTGGAGTGGTGAGACCCCAAAATTGGGCACCTCAGACCCCAGAAATGGGGGGTGAGACCCCAAAAATGGGAGAGTGGGTCCCCAAAAGTTGGGAGGTGAGATCCCCAAAATTGGGGGAGTGAGACCTCAAAATTGCGCACCTCAGACCCCAGAAATGGGGGAGTGAGAACCCAAAATTGGGCACCTCAGATCCCAATAATTGGAGTGGTGAGACCCCAAAATTGGGCACCTCAGACCCCAGAAATGGGGGAGTGAGACCCCAAAATTGGGCACCTCAGACCCCAAAACTGGGGGGTCAGGCCCCAAAAATGGGCATCTCAGACTCCAGAAATGGGAGAGTGAGACTCCAAAATGGGGCACCTCAGACCCAAAAACTGGGGAGGTGAGACCCCAAAATTGGGCACCTCAGACCCCAAATCTGGGGGGTCAGGCCCCAAAAATGGGCATCTCAGACTCCAGAAATGGGAGAGTGAGACTCCAAAATGGGGCACCTCAGACCCAAAAACTGGGGAGGTGAGACCCCAAAATTGGGCACCTCAGACCCCAGAAATGGGGGAGTGAGACTCCAAAATGGGGCACCTCAGACCCCAAAATTGGGGTGGTGAGACCCCAAAAATGGGCACCTCTGACCCCAAAAATGGGGAGGTGAGACCCCAAAAATCGAGGAGTGGGACCCCAAAAACTGAGTACTTCAGATTCCAAAAATGGGGGGATGAGACCCCAAAAATGGGAGAGTGGGTCCCCAAAAGTTGGGAGGTGAGACCCCCAAAATTGGGGGAGCGAGACCTCAAAATCGGGCACCTCAGACCCCAGAAATGGGGGAGTGAGAACCCAAAATTGGGCACCTCAGAACCCAAAAACTGGGGGGTGAGACCCCAGTAATGGGCACCTCAGACCCCAGAAATGGGGTGGTGAGACCCCAAAATTGGGCACCTCAGACCCCAAAAGTTGGGGTGGTGAGATCCCAAAAATGGGCACCTCAGAACCCAAAAATTGGGAGGTGAGACCCCAAAAATCGAGGAGTGGGACTCCAAAATCTGAGTACTTCAGATTCCAAAAATGGGGGGACGAGAACCCAAAAATGGGAGAGTGGGACCCCAAAAGCTGGGAGGTGAGACCCCTAAATTGGGGTGGTGAGACCCCAAAATTGGGCACCTCAGAACCCAAAAACTGGGTGGTGAGACTCCAAAATTGGGCACCTCAGACCCCAGAAATGGGGGGGTGAGACCCTCAAAATTGGGCACTGGGACCACAAAAATTGGGTACTGAGACCCCAAAAATGGGCACCTCAGACCCCAGAAATTGGGGCCTCAGACCCCAAAAATGGGAGAGTGGGACCCCTAAAATTGAGAGATGAGATCCCCAAAATTGGGGGGTGAGACCCCAAAATTGACAGGCTGAGACGCCAAAATTGGGCACCTCAGAACCCAAAAGTTGGGGGTGTGAGACCCTAAAACCTGGGAACCTCAGACCCCAAAAATGGGAGAGTGGGACCCCTAAAATTGAGAGATGAGATCCCCAAAATTGGGGGGTGAGACCCCAAAATTGACAGGCTGAGACGCCAAAATTGGGCACCTCAGAACCCAAAAGTTGGGGGTGTGAGACCCTAAAACCTGGGAACCTCAGACCCCAAAAATGGGGAGGCGAGGCCCCAAAAATGAGCCCCCCCCAGACCCCAGAAATGGGGGTGAGACCCCCGAATTCTGACACCTGGGAGCCCCAAATCTGGGAAAGTGGGACCTCAATAATGGGCGCCTGGCACCCCAAAAATTGGGGGGTGGGACCCCAAAGATGGGGTAGGGGAGCCCAAAATGGGGGAATGGGATCCTCACATCCCAACATCTGGGAACTCCAAAAACGGGGGTGAGAACCTCAAATTCTGACACCTGGGAGCCCCAGATCTGGGCAGGTGGGACCCCAAAAACTGGGGTGTGGGACCCCAAAATTGGGCACCTCAGACCCCAAAAACCGGGGGGTGAGACCTCAAAAATGGGCACCTCAGACCCCCAAAAATGGGCATGTGGGACCCTAAAAACAGGGGAGTGGGACCCCAAAAATTGGGCTGTGGGACACCAGAAATGAGCACCTGGGACCCCAAAAAAGGGGGTGTGGGACCCCAGAAATGAGCACCTGGGACCCCAAAAAATGGGGGCACGGGAGCCCAAAAAAGGGGGTGTGGGACCCCGAATTCTGACACCTGGAGCTCCCAAATCCCAGAGCCCCGGGACCCTCAAACCTGGGTGTGCGGGACCCCAAAAAAAGGGTGGGGTGGGACCCCCAAATTCTGACAACTGGGAGCCCCAAATCTGGGCACGTGGGGCACCAAAACTGGGGACCTGGGACCCCAAAAATGGGGTCATTGAACCCTAAAAACAGGGGGGGTGGGACCCCAAAGTTTGGGGGGTGGGACCTCAAATCCTGGGTGCATGAGGCTCCCTCAGTGCCGTCCCAGTAACATCCCAGTGCTCCCAGTCACCCCCAGGGCCTTCCAGTAACCTCATAGTGACCCCCCCAGTTACCCCCAGTGCCCTCCCAGTGCCTCCCAGTAAACCCCAGGAACCCCCGGTGCTTCCCCAGTCACTTCCAGGAACCCCCAGTGACCTCCCAGTGCTCCCAGTAACCTCCAGTGCCTCCCAGTAAACCTACATCCCAGTGCCCCTTTAGATCCTCCCAGTACATCCCAGTGCCCTCCCAGTCCATCCCAGTGCTCCCCCAGCATCCCCAGTGCCCCTTTAGATCCTCCCAGTACATCCCAGCACCTCCCAGTACATCCCAGTGCCCCTTTAGTTCCTCCCAGTACATCCCAGTGTCTCCCCAGCATCCCCCAGTGCCCCTTTAGATCCTCCCAGTGCATCCCAGTGCCCTCCCAGTGCTTCCAGTAACCCCCCCAGTGGCCCCCCCCAGTTAAACCCAGTGCCCTTCCACTGCCCTCCCAGTAACATCCCAGTCACCCCCAGTTCCCTCCCAGTGCCTCCCAGTAACCCCTGACTCCCCCTTATGCCCCTCCACGTCCCCTCCCAGACCCCCATGTCCGCCCCAGTGTCCCCCTGGGTCCCCC
>NW_010175511.1:0-234 GCF_000695765.1 Mesitornis unicolor
GATGGCTGGGCTCACATATCGGGATGGCTGGCCCTACATTTCGGGACAGCTGGGGCTGCATCTTGGGATGCCTTAGACTTCGTCTCTGGACAGCTGGGCCTACATCTGGGGATGGCTTGGCATACATCTTGAGATGGCTGGTCCTACATCTCCGGACGGCTGGACCTACATCTCGGGTCTGCTGGGCCTGCATATCTGGACGGCTGTGCCTACATCTTGGGTCGGCTGGGCCTG
>NW_010175511.1:509-715 GCF_000695765.1 Mesitornis unicolor
CCTAAATCTCAGGATGACTGGGCCTACATTTCGGGACGGCTGGGCCTACATCTCGGAATTGCTGGGCCTACATTTTGGGATGACTGGGCTACATCTTGGGATGGCTAAGCCTACGTCTCGGGACGGCTGGGCCTACATCTCGGGATGGCTTGGCATGCATGTCTGGACGGCTGGGTTACATCTCGAGTCGGCTGGGCCTGCATCTC
>NW_010175512.1:0-8170 GCF_000695765.1 Mesitornis unicolor
AAAACCCCCTCACAGAAAACCCAATACAACTGATGGCCATAAGCATGCCATTGTTTCTTTTTGACACTTGTCTCAATACAGTTTTTGTTGCAAAGGATTAATCTCTTTGACCTTGGCAAGATTGCTTTCACAGGTTTCTCCTTTATTTTATTATATGCTTTGTCAGCCATGCCCAAGGTCTTATATCTATTCTGTAAGGGTTCCTTAGAGGATAAGGAGGGGATTTTCCTACTGATCCATGCTGTAACCTTCTTCCACCCCTCCTCATCCTTTCTAACACTGCCTTCTTCCTGGCACAAAACAGATCCTGGACCTGCCTCCACAGTGGCCACACTGAGTTCATCTGCATGCATCAGAGATGGCAGAGTGCAGCTCCATTGATCAATCTCCTTCTTAGATTCGCTAATACTCATCAGTCTGTCCACCTCTTCCTGCAGCTTAGCCACTAAAGTAGTTTATCTCCCTAGTCACACCTCCCACAGTCTTGCTTGCAGCCACTCTCCACCTACGGGAATGTCCCTTCACACATCCCATGGCTGGAAACCTGGGTGGTTGCATACTTGGACAGAAGCTTTGTCTGTGTGGTTGTATTGGTTCTACCAGGTGCTAGAAGCTCAGAAGCAGAGGGCATTACTTTTTGCTGGGTGGCCAACATGCTGCTGCATGCCTGCTGCTACAGCTTGCCCCTCTTGTGCCTGGAAACAGCTTTCATGAGGACCTGTTCTATAGATTTTTCCCAGGCACTAAAGTGAAACTAGTTAGACTGTGGTTTTCTGAATCTTCCTTTTCATCTCTTTTCAGAGCTGGTCATAAGATTTGTTACTTTTTTTTACTCAGTTAGGACTTCTTTTTATCTTCATGACATTTCAAAGGTGATAGCAGTTTAAAATTGAGAGACTTTTTCATTAACTTTCTCTTTTAAAAATAGTTTGTTATTATTTTGAAGACTATCGTCCACAATAAGGTGAAGAAATTTGGAAAAAATAAATAATACTCTAAGATTAAAATAAATATAAATCTTCTTATTTAGGATACCTATATTAAATTACTATGCTCTGAAACACTTCTATTTTCTACTGCTAGATATTCAGATTTTACTTTCTTAAGTACCGTCATTTAGAAATATGTATCTTATATTAATAAATATCTTATTTAAATTTTACTGTTACAAATGAATATAAGTCAATGTCGTAAAAATTTTTATAGCAAAATAAAGTATTATTTAGAGCATTTATTTACACACATGTGGTATCACACATTCAATGAGAAGTACAGAGAGTATGATTCTGTTCTGTGTATGAGTGTTCTGATGAACCTTTAATGTGATAAGCAAAGATAATGTAATTAATATCTTATTGCACTTGGAAGGCCATGGAAAAATGTAACTGACACAGTATTTTTTTCCAGGTGAGAGTAAAAAAGCTACTACTCTGCTTGCCCTTTACAACCTAGTTAAGAATTTGACGGACAGAATGTTGGCATCAGTTGTGGAAAAGTTGATCAGCCTCAAATCCAAGTAAGTTAAGCCTTACACATTTGGAGGTTAATTTCAGACTAAATTTACAAAGCCTGCCGATTTCTGTCAACAAACACCAATTAAAATGTGATTTCTAAGACACTGTAGAGCACTTTAGTTTTCCATGTTGTGGAATTCAATTACTTATTTAAACACATCTTTAAATCAGCATGTAACTCCATCTCTTCGTAACGTCACTTTGCAGATGTAATGACATCATATTCTGATTCCTCTTCCTTTCTACACAATTGAAAGCACTCAATGTAATGACAAATTATAATAAATTATAAATAAATAACACAAATATATATTAATATGTTCAATTATCAAGAAAACATAGATAATAATCTGTTTAATGTAAAAAATAAGCTGATGAAAAAATGTAAGGAACATTGGGTGCTAATTAAATTGACCTTCCTTCCTTCCTGTTGCATTTTTCTTGAAAGAAAACATTGGAGACAACTGTGGATGAAGGATGGTTGCCCAAAGACTGTCTCTGAGGAAGTCCCACAAGTTATCCTTCATGTAGTAGGAGCTAGGGTGACAGCAGTGCTAGAGCCACAAAATACAGGGATTATACACACACATGAAAAAAATCTGCAGAGAACTTCTTGATGGAAATATGGGAAGACACCAGCTGTATTAAAGTACATCTCTCATCCTTGTAGTCTTAGTTTTTTATTATTCATTAATTCTGGTGTCTGAGTTCACCTTGGAATATTTTGTTTTCCTTGGTATTCTTTCCTTCAAATGTCAAAAAATTCTACTTTTTTGTAGCTAATAGAACCTCATGGAGATTATAAAGGCAGCACTGTTTTCATTTTGTCAGATCTACTTTTTACTTGCAACATAACACAGTATAATTTCTCAGTGAAAGTCCATTTTTCTCTTTGAACAACTGCTAAGAAACTTGGGGGGTACTGGCCTGGGAAAAGGAGAAAAGAGAGTGAGGGAGAAAGAGAAGAAAGAAAGAGAGGTGGTGAGAGTGGAGTATCAATAATGGATTGTCATGGATTAAGTATTTAATACAGTTACAATTTAGCAGTAATTTAAGATTTATTGATGGTGTGATGTAATTTTAGCAGTACTTAGTCAATAACCAATTTGAAGATGTTGTGATTTATACAGTTATTCTATCACTCAATGCCTCCTCTCTAGCTGGACACGGAGGTCAGGAAAAGGAAAGGAGATTCATGGGTTGAAATAAAAATGTATTTAATAAAATAATAGTAAAAAACTCTAATATTAATAACAGTTATAATACAAAATACACACAGTTATACTCAGCCAATATTGTGGTGGAGTAGGCCTCAGGGTTAGGACAGTAAACAAGTCCCTCTCCAGCTGACAGCTGTGGAAGAAGGAGCAGGAGGGAGAGGAAGAGGAGAGCTGTCCCCAGCAAACTCCCCAATTTATAGTGAATGTGATGTTTATTGTATGAACAGTACTCATTGGTCAGCCTAGGGTCACCTAGATTTTCACTTCCCTTTGCCTTCCCCCCTGCCTCTGCATCTGTTTGTCACAAGACCACTGAATATCTTAAGCACTATTGCAACCCACATAGCAGTACTAGCTGAAACCTATAACAAAGTTTTTATCAACTTTATTCCCATGAAATAGAGTGTTGTATTCCTCACAAAATCACAATTTTCCTCAACAAAAAACTGACTCTAAAGTTCTGTCCCATTAAACCAGGACAGAAGATTAACAAGGTGATTTGGTAAAATATAATTAAAGCAGTGAATTATAGATGCAAGAATTACAAAATTCAAACTAACTCACTTCAAGGTACTGCAAATCAAAGTACATGTATGTTGGTATGTATAAACACAAAACTTAAAAGCACACAGGCAAATAAATATTTGGATATCCAGTGAAACATATATAGACAGCCAAACTCATAGAGCCAAATGTGTGTATTCAATCACATATATAGGTAAAGAGGCGTATAAAGGAAGTTAGTTCATAGTTAAAATTTTCAACTTCCCTAGTTTAGAGCAAATTCTCACAATGCGTCAGTGTTCTTCAGTGGGAAATCACTAAGCCTTGAGAAGTCTGAATTCACCCTGGCCTTCTATCATCATTGTCAGTGGAAGGTCTTTAAACCTGAGTGATTTAAACTTGGACGAGATGTTGGTCACAGCTTACTGTGATCCAGGAGAGCTCAAAGGGCCTTGCTTAGGAACAATACTTACAGCGTTCAGGATAAATTACTTTTGTTGGGTACTTTTTCATTTCAGTCCAAGTCAGTTGATGCAATATTCTGGTACTCTCCAGCAGTTGAGCCAGCCCAGAACTTGTTAGATTTTGAAGTTCTAGCTTCACCCTCTTTGGGCCACAAGCCAGGTACAGATGTACTGGGCTGTCAGGAGGTGAACGATTATTATTACCATTCCCAAGTGATGAGGCACGGGCCAGGTACATTTTAATGTTCTAGATTGTTAACTCTAACAATCCATTCTAGGTTGGTATGTGGCCCAGGGAGCATGAAATCATGCCAAGCACTGAATGGCCCAGGATGGGGACAGGTGTTGCCCCATCATAAAGAAGTTCATGTGTCAGAGAGGCAAGATATGATATTGTAAAAAAAAAATGGTATCTCTGAAAACATGCTAGTGTCACTGCAAAATTAACTCTTAGCTTGCACTGTTACAATAATTGACAGTTTGGAAATTGCTTGAAATATTTATTTCAAGCTATTTGCTTAGAGACAATAAAAAGGGAGCCAAATTCCTCTCAGTGGCTGTGTTAATCTTGGATCACCTATTGCCTTACTGATTATTAGAAATGCTGATAAAGTTGAGTGGATACTCTGTCTGTGCTGTCCACTGCTAGTCAAACCAAGCCAGGCTATGACTCACATACAGTATTTACTGCATAAAATAAAAGAACTAGGACTCTTCACAGGTTCTCAAATATTTCAAATAAAATGTTTTAATCTTCTTTAAGATTTCTTTTTAGATCAGGCATAGCGGTGAAAGAAACTTAATGCAGAATATTCTTGATTCAAACTGAGAGAATATTCTTGATTCAAACTGAGAATAATGTTTATGTGAGCAGTTATTTTTCTTTTAAAAATTTCAACAAGCAGTTTTACTCTCTATGACTGTTTGATGTGTGACTCAAAATTTTCTGGAAGAGTGAAAGCATTCCTTCAGCAGTCTGATGATTGACAGCTACTCTATCAATTATAGGCAGCTTATTTTCTCCAAATCATTATTACTTTTTTAAAACAATAAAAAAGCCTGAGGCCTAAAGGAATTTTATTAGTAGTTATTGATAAAGATGAAGCCCAGCAATGCTTTAAACTAAAAAAAACCACCTGAGACTCTGAGAATGGGAGTTCTTTATTCTTACCCAGTTGTTGGTGAGAGAAAGCAACCAAGAAGCAAAATTCCATCTGCTTTGGATAGGCTGTTGCATTTCAGATAAAACATGAGTAACTGTAAAGTATGGGTGCAACAAAGAGAATATAGCTTGGGACTTACCAAGTGTTAATTCTGTTAGTCTTTCTATGACATACTAGGAGAAACTAGAAAGTAAACATGTCTTTCAGTTATCTTCTAAGTCTAAGAGTAGTGCTCCTTTTGTGGCAGGACCACTTTAAAATGCTCCATTTACTACCATTCATGTTTAACACAGATCTTTTGTGTTTAGCAACCTGTAGCAGACAGAAACAGCTGAAAAATGAAAAAATGCCACCAGGTTTCTTGGGATGAACTAACAGGAAGTAGTATCCTAAAACACAGATGACAGTGAAAGCCATCCTATACCGAAAGATCATGTTTATGCACAGTGCACAGTAGAGTTGCCTTGATTTCTGTAGGAAGCCTAGAACATCTCCTAACTATTAACAATAATTCCCCCATTTTGTTGGTTTTTTCTTTGTGTGTGCTGTTGTTGTTGGGTTTTTTGTTTGTTTGTTTGGTTGGTTTTTTTTAATCAATAGCCAACTATGAAAGGGATACATACCTAGAGAGGGGAAATCTCAGGCAGGAAATATGAGGCTAGAAAAGCATTACCTTGTCAGCCCTACTGAGTCTAAAAAGGATGGTTGTGACTATAGCCTAGGTATCCTGGATACTGGTAGGTTCACTTAATGTAAATAGTTTTTCCCGTTGCCAACTTACAGGGTTTTATTAATCTTTTGTGGTTGTTTGTGAATAGAGCAGTGGATTTTTTACATTAAAAGTGAACTATTAGAGACAATTAATTTTCTTCTGTTTTCTAGCACAGATCAACAATCTTTAGCTTTTTAGCAACCATTTTTTTAGCAACCCTAAGTTACTAAACCTGGTAAGGTTTGCTACTGACTACAGTTTGTAAAATATTTCTTTTAAATTCATAGTCTTATTGTCTGTTTGAAGTAGAACATTTTTCTAGTTGTTTACTTGATATTTTAATATTGTGAGGTCAGACAAGGTATTCAAGAGTTGTTCTAATTCTCAAGCAGAAAAAAAGTTATACTTCATAGATACTTGAATATGAAGCAGAAGCAATGTGAGGATATATTTGAAGTTACCTACTTCTTCAATCACATGCAAGGTGAAATTAGCACCAGTATTTCTGTATTGACACACTCAGTTTGACTAGTTGTTTTATCCATTCTGTTCACATCATGTTGAAATTCTGTGTCTCACAAACTCATCTCAGAAACAAATAAGCTATCTAAGCTAGTGGCATACGAGCAATTTCAGTCCTCTGCTCAACAGTGCTGAGTACTCTTCTGTGTTTTACGCAACATGCAAATATAAATAAATATCCCAGAAATGTTTGAAGAAGCAAGAATTTTTTTGTCAACAAATTTCACATTAAACAGAGTCATAGACAGTAGACATGTTCAAAATATTCACTTGTTTGGCTCTTTACAAATTGAGAAATAACTTTTCATCCAAGAGGTGTATTTATGTGGCATATCAAATGACCAGTATTTCTCAAGTGGAAAAGGCTGATATGAAATTACCAGTGTTAATAAGCATAGTAATGGACTAAAACAGACCTCAGCTTTGTGACGTGGAATGTGAATCGTGTACACATCTATTTGAGGTTATAGTCACTTACAGTAGTTTTATTTATTTCATATTTCAAAGTGAAATTCTAAATTTAGAAATATAATAATCATGTAAGGCAGGTAATTTTAACATTTAATTTATTTGTTATATAAACTGTGGCATAGAAGTTAATCTAGATCATAAACACAATATTTAACAAGCACAGGAAAATCTAGGTCCATGCAAATTGTACCTATGCAATGTGATAGCATTGATGAGAAGACTGTAGACAGGCAAAGATATGTATACTTAATCACCCTGACTTCAGAAAGTCCTTTGAGGAAGCTTTCATAGTACCTTTGTTGCCAGATTGGTTACGTATGACACAGATAAGCAGCCAACAATGTGGATTGAAAATGGCCTGGACTGCTGGGCTTACTGTGTTGTTATCCATACTGCAAAGCCCAGCTAGTGATCAGAAAGCAGTAGTTTCTCTCAAGGATCAATACCAGGAACAGTACTGCATAGCATTCTTTAATGGCCTGAATGATGGCACAGATTTCACAAACTGTTCATGTAGTTGTTAATCTGTTAGAGGGCAGGGCTGCTGCTCAGATAAATTATCTACAAGAACCTCATGAAGGTGAGCACAAAGTCCTGCATCTGAGAGGTAACAGTAACAGCTGAGGCTGAGCAGCTGGGGTACAGCTCTGCAGTAATGGCCCTGGGAGCTCCTGGGGACACTAGGCTAGCCACAAAGCAGCAGTATACCCAGGCACAGCACTCAGACATCCTGGACTGAATTAGCAAGGGTACAGCCAACATGTCTGGGGAAATGATAGTGCACTACTGTTCAGTACCTGTGAAATAGCATCTGGCATGCCGTGCACAGCTTTGGACACCCCAATATTAGACAGACATTGATGTAATGGAGATAATCCTGATCAGTGTGGTCTAGGGATGGAGGACAAGGCATCCAAGGACAGGCAGTAGGGGCTGGGCTTATAAAGACTGGGGAATGGACAGTTTTGGAGGAGAAAGAGAAGACTTTCTGGTATGTCCAACTACTTGATCATAGGATGCAGAAGAGGCAGAGTGAGACTCTTGCCAGAGTGGCACAGAGGAAGAACAAGAAGCAACAAACACAGGGTGAAACACATAAAATTCTTCCTAGCAATAAAGAAAAAAGATTACTGTGATGGTAGGCAGGTTACCCAGAGAGACTGGAATCTCTATTCTTGAAGATACTCAAAACCTGACTGGACATCATCCAGAGCAATACGCTTTAGTTGGATGCGCTTTGCACAAGGGAGTTGGACTAGATGACTTCCAGAGGTCTTCTCTGAAGATAAAATAATTCTCTAGTTTTGTGACTGCAAACACTAAGTAAAAACCCAAAAAACCATGTATTCAGAGGCTTGACCTCTGTTAAAGAATCACAGAATCACAGAATGGTAGAGGTTGGAAGGGAGCTCTGGAAATCATACAGTCCAACCCCCCACTAGAGCAGAATCACCTAGAGAAGATAAAACAGGATCACATCCAGGTGGGTTTTGAATGTCTCTGGAGAAGGAGACTCCACAACCTCTCTGGGCAGCCAGTTCCATGCTCTGTCACCCTTACAGTAAAAAAGTTTTTCCTTATGTTCAAGTTGAACCTCCTA
>NW_010175512.1:8455-13958 GCF_000695765.1 Mesitornis unicolor
GACCTCTGTTAAAGAATCACAGAATCACAGAATGGTAGAGGTTGGAAGGGAGCTCTGGAAATCATACAGTCCAACCCCCCACTAGAGCAGAATCACCTAGAGAAGATAAAACAGGATCACATCCAGGTGGGTTTTGAATGTCTCTGGAGAAGGAGACTCCACAACCTCTCTGGGCAGCCAGTTCAGTGCTCTGTTACCCTCACAGTAGAGAATTTCTTCCTTATGTTTAAGTTGAACCTCTTGTGTTCTAGTTTGTGACCATTGCCCCTTGTCCTGTTGCTAGGCATAACTGAGAAGAGTCTTGTCCCATCCTCGTGACACTTGTCCTTTAGATATTTAAAAGTATTAAAGAGATCCTACCTCAGTCTTCTCTTCTGCAAGCTAAACAGACCCAGTTCTCTCAGCCTTTCCTCATATGGGAGATGCTCCAGTCCTCTCATCATCTTTGTGGCTCTGCGCTGGACTCTCTCCAGTAATTCCTTGTCCTTCTTGAAATGGGGAGCCCAGAACTGGACACAGTATTTCAGATGTGGCCTCACCAGGGCAGACCAGAAGGGGAGAATAACCTCCCTCAACGTACTGGCCACACTCTTCTTAATGTACCTCAGGATGGCCTTGGTCTTCTTTGCCATGAGGGCACATTGCTCGCTCATGGTCAGCCTGCTGTCCACTAGGACTTCCAGGTCCTTTTCCCCTGAGCTGCTCTCCAGCAGGTCAGCCCCCATCCTGTCCTGATACATGGGGTTGTTCTTCCCCAGAGGCAGTGCTCTACACTTGCCCTTGTTGAATTTCATTAAGTTTCTCCCCACCCAACTCTCCAGTCTGCCCAGGTCATGCTTAATGTCAGCCACTTCTCCCAGCTTTGTATCATCAGCAAACTTGCAGAGGGTACACTTTGTCCCATCATCCAGGTCATTGATGAATATATTGAACAGAGCTGGACTCAGTACTGATCCTTGAGGAGCACCACTAGACACAGGCCTCCAACTAGACTCTGCCTCACTGGCCATATCTCTCTGAGTTCTGTCTTTCAGCCAGTTTCCAATCCACCCCACTACCCAACCATCCAATCCACATTTAAGTTTGGCTCTGAGGATGTAATAAGAGTGTCAAAAGCCTTAGTGAAGTCAGGGTAGACCACATCCTCTGCCCTCCCCTTATCAATCCACCCACTTATGCCACTGTAAAAGGCTATCAGATTGTTCAAGCATGACTTCCTCTAGGTGGGTCCACGTTGACTACTCCTGTTAACTCTCCTTTTCTTTGACATGCTTTGAGATGGTGCCAAGAACAAGTTGTTCCATTATCTTTCCAGGGGTGGAAGTGAGGCTTTCCTGTTGTTATCCGGGTGCTCCTTGCCCTTTGTGAAGACTGGAGGGACACTGACTTTCCTATAGTCCACAGGCACCTCTCCTGTTCTACAGGACTTTTCAAAGATGATGGAAAGTGGCCTAGCAATGACCTCCACCAGCTTCCTCAGCGCTCATGGGTGTGTCCCATCAGTGCTCATGGATTTGTAGATGTCCAGTTTATCTAATTGTTCTCTAACCCCTCCTGAGGGCTGGCCTTAGTAGTAAAGACAGAGGCAAAGAAGACATTTAGTAACTCTACCTTCTCTGTATCCTCTGTCACCAGGGCACCCACTTCATTCAGTAGTGGGCCTGCATTTTCTCTAGCTTTTCTTTTGCCTTCAATGTACTTGAAGAAGTCTTCTTGTCCTTGGTCTCCCTTGCCATGATAATTTTAAGGAGTCCTTAGCTTTCCTTGTTGCATCCCTACATTCTTTGATAACTTTCTTGTATTCCTCCCAAGTGGTCAGCCATTTCTTCATAGGAAATGCATGTACATGAAATCTGACGAGTAGTCTCTCTTCCCTGTGTTTTTGAGAGATTCAGCCCAGATTAGAGTTATGAAATCTAGATGTTGGAAAAGACATACATAAATAATTTAGAGACACCTACTGTAACATATGGACCTCTTCTTATTCTGGATTTCAGAATAACCTTCTTGAGGAGAAGTATGGAAAATAAGGCAAATGTTCAGAAATTTAGACTAGAATGTGGACATGCTTGCGTATTGTTAGATACTGCGGATAAGTGCACCCTAAATTCTTCTTTACATTTGTATATATTCAGTACCTACATTTTAAATAGTTCCCAGATACTCTCCTTACATGTGGTGACAAACTTCTACAGAACAAAGAGAGTAGGCTAACTAAATTGTTTAAGACTTGGAAACTGTTTATATCCTTTGCAATACAAAAAAATCAGGTGAACAGTGAGCATGTAAAGTTATATATTTCACAAGTATTTACAGTGAGCAAAATGCAAGACTTAGAGCAAAAAACTATTTTAGATTAAAAATAAAATCTGTGTATATTAATCTATTTAGCATAACACTTGCAATCTTAATGACAACAAATAAATTTGAGTAAAATGAAAGATATAAACCCAAGAACTATTGTTCTTCATGTTGCAGCAGTTTTAAATACCCTGACACCAGAATGCTTTTTTGCTGATCTCTTTCTAGATCAACTTTATCCATTTGCTGTATGCTAGCAATTAAAAGGCAAGAGAAGGAAACACTACTGTATTCATTTTACATTTAGGAACCAAGCCACAGCAAAATGAGCATTTGACACCAGGAGTCTTGTATTAAGCCCAAAATGGAACCTGTTTATCTTGACCCCTACTCCAGTGCTTCACTTTTCATCTCTAAGAAAGGTCAAAACTTTACTTCTGCATAATGTCAGAATCAGATTTTCACAAGCTTTTAGTACCTCCACTGAATGAGGTCTTCTATTCTTTCACCAAAGTGCACTTACCTGATTATCAACTGATTACCTCTGATTTTCATACACACTGAAGTTCAAGGTTAATATTTCTGCAGCTTTCCTGAAGTCCTTAGTGATGGCAAAATTCAGCAAGATAGAATAGGTTATGATTTGTCTCTTAACCTTCTACTGTCTTATAATTGTTCCATTTATGTGTGTGAAGATACCAGACTTTAGAGACACACTGAACTAACAGTTCCTTCCACACAGGAAAATAGAAACAATGTATGCACTAATGACTTCTCTTTGGATTAATTAAGGTTGTAAACAAGGGCAAGAGAGAAGTTTAACCCTTCTGTCTCTGTTTTTTAGCACTTTGCATAGCGAGGTAATGCATATGGGCAACAGTTCCTGTTGCCAGTTTTGGAGCTGTTATTTATATGATATTCTCTGCAGGGTAAGAATTTCTGTTTCCTGTTTGGTCATTAATAGCAAGTCTTAAACTTTTATACAGAAAAAAACAGCAAACCGATTCCCATTAACCATGGTGAAAATCCTGTCTACAACTCTTAAACTAAGGTTTATTAAAGTATTCAAATTAAGACTTGAATTACATACCTTTTGAGGAATCTTCTGAATAGTAGCATATTTATGTAAATAAAATATTCTTAAAAGTGTTTGAAACCAGAACACCTACAAAGATAGAATTTTAAGTACTTTTTCATATTTATGTGTAGAATTTGCTGATGGTTAACAGTAGATATACTATAAGTGTGACAGGCATACAAACTACTAAATAAATGAGGCTATCTAAAAGCAGACCAAACAGCAATGGTAAGTGAATATAATAATCTTCTCTAGCATACCAGTATAATTACCAAACATATCGGAGCTTGACAACTTTTTATAAGTCCTGTGGAGTGGAACTACTCTCCTTTTTATGCAACTGCAAAATTGAGGTGCAGAAAGAGCAATTAATTTCCCCAATGTTATATAGGTAATATATGGAAAACTAAAGAGATGCTTGTGAGGAGCTGCTTGCAATACAGAAAACAAGTAAGTCCAGGATCATTACTTTCAATTTAACATACAAATATTTGTACTTATAAAGGGGCAAAATACTTTGGAAATAATTACTTGAATTTGTTCCTTTGTTTCTTCAGCTAGAACTAACATTAAATTAATTGTATCTTGGTTTCAAGATTTCAGCCTAGAATGTATTTTCTACATGTAATTAAATGTATATTTCCCTATATAAGTGTTCCTCCAGGTTTCATCTTATAAAACCCTGGTTTCACCTACTTTTCACTTGCCAAACTTAACCATTCAAGCTGGCAGTTTTCGTGCAGTTATTTGCCTTGAGTGTAACATCAAAGTTTCAGCTAAAACTGTTCATTAATTTCCTAGGTGAAGGCTGGACAAAATATTTTGTCTTGTCCGTGTTTCTTTTAAAAATACAGCCTTTCCTCAAGATAAGCTATTGCTTCTGTTACCTGAAAAGAGTGGTATTTGACAAAGCTGTGGTTTGGTGGTGTTTCAGTTCCTAGCAATGGCTGCCACAATTTGAAAAGTGTTTTACCTTTGAAAATCTCTGTGTACATGTTCATTATAAAAACTTCTTAGCATTGTTATATGAAGTATATCCCAATATCCAAATTCTGCTAAATGTGGCTATGCAGGCTTTATGCCTGTGTGCTAAGATGACAATGATAATAGTAATGGACTTTTTTTGTAAAGCCAGTAATTTATTGTTAGAATAATTGAAATATTGACTGTCTAAACAAAATACTATTATTATTCCAGACATAAATATTACACAGAAGGAAAGAAAGCCAGTTACCTGATGATACCAAACTGGGAGGTGCTGTTTACGCTTTTGAGGGACAAGAAGCCTTCCAGAGGGATCTGGGTACATTGGAGCATTGGGTGATCAATAGGATGAAATTTAACAAGTCTAAATGCCAGACTCTTCACCTAGGATGGAGTAACACCAGGGACCAGTCTAAATTGGGAGAGGAGTGGCTGGAGAACAGCCCTATAGAAAGCGATTTAGAGGTGCTGGTTGACAGCAGGCTTAATGAGTCAGCAGTGTGCCTTGGCAGCCAAGAGGGCAAACCACATCCTGGGGTGCATGAAACACAGCATAACCAGCCGATCAAAAGAGGTCATTATCGCACCATATTTAGCACTAGCGCTGCCTCACCTTGAGTACTGTGTGCAGTTATGGACCCCACAATTTAAAAGATGTGAAAATCCTCGATTGTATCTAGAGGAGGTTCGCAAAGCTGGTGAAGGGCCTGGAAGGCACATCCTATCAGGAGTGGCTAAAGACTTTTGGCTTGTCTAGTCTGTAGAAAAGGCAGTGGAGGGGCAACCTCATTACTCTCTGCATCTTTCTGAGGAGGGGAAATGGAGAGGGATGTGCTAATCACTTCTCCCTGGTATCCATTGATAGGATGTGTTGGAATGGTTTAAAGCTGTGCTAGGTGAGGTTTAGACTGAACATTAGGAAGCATTTCTTTATCAAGAGGATGTTCAAACACTGAAACAGGCTTTCTAGAGCAGTGTTCGATGCCCCAAGCCTGTCCGTGCTTAAGAGGCATTTGACAATGCCTTTAAAAGTGTCCTTTAAATTTTGGTCACCCCTGATGTGGTCAGGCAGTTGGGCTAGGTAATCACTGTAGATCCATTCCAACTGAAATTCCATTCCATTCCATTCCATTCCATTCC
>NW_010175513.1:0-1059 GCF_000695765.1 Mesitornis unicolor
TCTTCCTCCCCTCTCCCCTCTCCTGTTTTGTATTAATTCATCTACTATTTCTGTTTATAATATGACTGCCTATACAGAAATGTGGTGTAGATGTTCACTATATATTCTTCTCTAATGTACAGCACATTCAGTAATAGGAATTTTTATTTATTTGGTGCAAAATATTATTCTGACAGATTGCTGACAGAATAAAGAAAAATTTCATTTTTTTAGTAGAACTTCTGAAAAAAAGGAAATATTTTTGTAGCTTTTTGTAGCAAAAATTAGTGCAAGTTTTAATCAGTGTGATGGTGGTTGTTATGAGTCAATCTGAGTGATGGTCACTGGATGAGCTAATTGGCACAGGTAGTGTGATATATCTGCAGCAGCTGAGTTAGTGACAGTGGAAGAAACAGAACTGATGTGTTTCGGAAAACAAACCAAAAACCTGACCAAGAAAAAAAATCCTCTGCAAGTGTCATGTCTGTTATGCATAGACAAAAAAGGAGACTCTAGGTAAAAAATTTCCTTAAAAATCTGCTCTTACAATTGTACGCAGTTAATCTTTATGTGGGAGTTAGCACAACAGACACTTGTTATGTAGTCATTAAGACTCAGTAACCAGACCAACATTATGCACAGTAGCAGGCATTTCTAGAAAGGATGTGAAATGGATAGACAAGCAAATGTTGAGCTAGAGGAAAAGGCTGGGGTACTTAATGCCTTCTTTACCTCAGTCTTTAGTAGGAAAACCAGCAGTACTCTGGGTACCTAGTCCCCTGATCGGGAAGACAGGGATGGAAAGTACAGTGAGGCCTCCATGGGTCCAGGTTAGTGACCTGCTACACCACTCAGATGTACACAAGTCTATGGGGCCAGATGGGATCCACCCCAGGGTCCTGAGGGAACTGGCAGAAGTGCTCACCAAGCCACTTTCCATCATTTACCAACACTTCTGGCTCACTGGGGAGGTCCCAGTTGACTGGAGGCTTGCAAACGTGACAGCCATCTACAAGAAGGGCCGGAAGGAAGACCGGGGAACTACACACCTGTCAGTCTGAGCTCGTGCCAGGGAAGGTG
>NW_010175514.1:0-346 GCF_000695765.1 Mesitornis unicolor
TTTAGAAGCCTTCGCAGCGGCGCAGCTCATGCGGCTTTACAGGCAATCTGTGCTCGGTGAATTCCCTGTTGGCCCCAGCTTAATGACCAATATTGAGCTTTTGCTGTGCTGGGGCTGGTGACGTTATCAAATACCAAATCCAATCCACTCCTGAGGAAGAAGCCAGGGGGTTTTATGTAGATGCAGTAGGCAGAAATCACAAAAACGTGGTTTCTTGGAGAAGAAGAAGGGTTTACAGAGGGATGTTTGTGTGCCCATATCTTAGTGGGTGTAAGTTTGAGTCCACCTAACCCCGTGTTTCCACCCAGTTTGGGGATCAGAGGCGGCGGAGGGGAGCAAAAGGCCA
>NW_010175514.1:549-12733 GCF_000695765.1 Mesitornis unicolor
AACCTCATCTGGGTGTTCCTGCTCCGGCAGGGGGATTGGACTGGATGAGCTTTTGAGGTCTCTTCCAATCCCTAATGCTCTGTGATTCTGTGATCAGTGCACGAATGTCTCGCTTCCATGTATCTTATCTGAGGTTTTCTGTTACCGAGTTAGATATTGAATCCTTTGATTATGAAGTTTGATATTAAGGCATCGGAGCTTCTTGTGCCCGGGAAGCTGCCGTGATGTCCCCCCAGCGAAAAAAAAACACGCCGGCCTTTGCGTGGTGCTTTTTGGTTTTCCTGTGCTGTGGCGGCGAAGCTGGGGTGCGGTGACAGCCCTGCCCTGCTCTGTGTCTGCATCAGGAGCTGTCTGGTGGTTAACACCTTTCCTCTGCCCGTTTCCCTCCTCATGCACAGCACTCCATCCTGGTTCATTCCTGGCCCTGCGGATGCTGCAAACGCTGCAGCTCCTTCTCCGATCCGATCCGGCTTCCCTCGCAGGGGCTGTTTTATGCCAAGCGAAGATGGCATTGCAGGAAGAGATATTGAGTTATAAATAAGCTCAGTGCCTTGCACCCTGGCTGCTTTTTGGACTCGCTGCTGCATTCCAGGTGGCAAACGCGCTGTGTGCTGCTGCCACCCACGGTGACTGCCCAAAAAGCGCTCGGGAGGGAGGTTAAAATGCACGGAGGAGTGGGTGCGGTGGTTACTGGTGCCCTGTGTGCGCCTTGGGTGCTTTTCCTACACCTTAAGGTGCAGCCCAACAGCTCTGCAGCTGGGGCACGGCGCTGGTTGTCACCTGAGGTCCTTGCTCATGACTGCCCTGGGTGCTGTGGGTGCCAGCAGAGGGGAACAGAGCACCCCTGACCCCCTGGATCTGATCTGGACGTGAGAGCTGAGCAAGAGACGGGCGGCTTTGAGGGTGCTCTGGTGCTCGGTGGTCTCAGCTCGTACAAGTTTGGGAGCTTTGGACAAAATGTGGGGGTCTCAATGCCTGATCTGGGTTTGATATGAAGAGGTAACGACTCTCCATGTCCCCAGTGGCTTTTTTTTTTGCTCTGCTGGAGCCCCCCATCCCAGTGGCCAGAGGAGAATATTCCTGTTTAGCAGCCATCACCACCCCTGGGCTGGGACAGTCGCATGAATAAAACCCGCACCAGCTAAATCTGCCTATTTTTGTGTGAATTGGAGCCCTTCTCCATGTGACTTCTGCTATTCCAGTGTTGGCTATTTCCACCAAAAAAAAATGAGACAATTAGCCTTCTGTGGATCTGCATTTTGAATGCAGAACACTTGCAGGGCTCTTGCTCCATGTATGCCACATTTTGTGGTATTGGCTTCTTACTGTCTCGGCCTGAAACAAGAAAATGATTCTCTCTCTGCTCCCTTTACGTTGTAGGTGGCTCCTGCCACTTGCAGACATTTCTGGAAGTCAAAGATGCTGACTGTACTGAGATAGCAGAAAATAATTTGAAGAAACAACCACGTTAGGACATCTTTCAAGGCATTAACCACATTTTGTGTGTCACGACGGATTAAATTGACACAAATTAATTTTGAAGTATTTTTCATTATGATACACACACCTGAATGCATCTTCTCAAAGGCTCGGTGTTCATGTATTGTACAAAGCCTTACTGTTTTCAATCAAAGAAATCTCTTTGAGTAGTAGCCCAGCCACGTCAAGGAAATTCTTCAGTGTGGTGACTCACGTTGTGCCTGAGGGCAGCTTTCCATATCCAGCCCTCGCTCCCCTGCCATCCCCCTGTCCCTGCCTCTGCAAATGGGCAGGAAGCCCAAAAAAGAGCCCCAAGAGTGAACTCTTGGTTACTGAAACCCGTTTGGAATAAGTGACACCTGTAGAAAATCTTCCCTGGAGGCTGTCATTGACGTTGTCTTGTGTGTTGGATCTCAAACTGCTTTATGAGGTGGGTGACTTTGGGTTTTGTTTGGGTTTTTTAGCTGTTTTTTGGTGAACGTGAGCCATCCTTACTAACAGCCTGATACTCCATCTGCCTCCTGCTTTGGCACAGGTTCACCCTCATGTGAATCTTTGACTCCTCACAGGTGCTCTCCTCTCCCTCCTGCCTTACTCCTCTTGCATTAACACCCACATCCCTTAGTACAAGGAGTTCTGGTTGGTTGTGCAGCCGATTCCCTGTGTGCTGGCTGTCGAGGTAGCATTTATTTATCCTCTGTCGAGATCAGGCTTTCGTAACCCATCCTAGTTGTCATGGCACAGATGGGCCTTTATTTTCCCCTTTGCTTGCACGCTTTGGTTATGTTAAACTCCTGAAACCAAACACCTTTCCGGCTGGGTACAGGTAAGCCCTCCTCAGATTAACCGCCCTGCAAACCGAGTTGCTTGTTTTTACCTGTGTTTGGTTGTGCGTGAGCGACTGAATCAGTGCTAGGACACGGTGCCCTTCTATGAGAAATTAAAGGAAAAATGACTTATTTAAGCCTTCTGGTTGCTTTGTGAAGAACTAGTGAGAATTACCGGTTGTTTCCTTGAATTCTGTGTGTGTGTGTGGATTTTTCCTCTGTGTGTGTGAATTTCTTTCACCCCACGGGCAGTGGTTGTGTGTTTGCCATCTCCTCTGCCCGCTGTCCTGCGGTGATCTCTGCGGCAGAGCTTCCCCTGCACCAAGGTTTGTCCCCACTCGGGTCAGTGGTTGGGGTGCTCAAGGTTTCCAGTTGTCTTGCACCCGTTTTCCTCTTTGTCCCTTCCTTTTTCCATCCTTCCCACAATGCACAAAGCAGCGTGGCCAGGGGAGTGAGGGATGTGGCTCTGGCCCTCTCCTCTTCTCTGGTGAGACCCCACCTGGATACTGCATCCAGTTCTGGGGCCCCCAGCATAGGAAGGCCATGGAGCTGTTGGAGGAGTCCAGAGGAGGCCACGGAGATGCTCAGGGGCTGGAGCACCTCCCCTATGGGGACCATATGAGAGAGTTGGGGTTGTTCAGCCTGGAGAAGAGAAGACTCCGGGGGGACCTTATAGCGACCTTCCAGTTCCTGAAGGGTCCTACAGGAAAGGTGAGGAGGGACTTTTTACAAGGGCAGGTAGCGATAGAATGAGGGGGAATGGATTTAAACTGGAAGAGGGCAGATTTAGACTGGATATTGGGAAGAAATTCCCCCCTGTGAGGTGGTGAGGCCCTGGCCCAGGGTGCCCAGAGAAGCTGTGGGTGCCCCCTCCCTGGCAGTGCCCAAGGCCAGGTTGGACGGGGCTGGGAGCAGCCTGGGCTGGGGGAGCTGTGACCCCATGGGGGTTGGACTGGGGGGCTGGGAGGTCCCTTCAACCCAAACCAGGCTGGGATTTTATAATATCTGCAAACTTTGTGATGCTCAGCGATGCAACTCCTAGAGAGGATAAAATGCATTAAAAGATTGTGGGTATTTTTTTTCCTTCACTGCTGTCTGTGGAGGCTTTGGGTGTAAATTCCCAGAAACTTTTAGTTGTGATGGAGCAAGCAGTGACTGCAAGAGATCGGCGCTGGGGAGGTAACCTCCATGTGCTTCAGTAGCGATAACGAAGTGGTCCTGGCTAATGAGCAGCTGCTGAGTTACTGCCATAGGAATCCTCTGGTGGTTTGCCCTGATGTTGTGGCATTCCTCAAAATCGCTTTCATCTGGTTCTTGTCTTTCTTTTAAACAACCATCTGCATCCAGAGCACTTGGCTGCTTTGTTTGCCTTGTAGAATTGAATCTTCCCCCCCTCCTTTTGGAGCTTTCTGGTAGGATTATTATTTTTCCCCTCTCCGATGTAGGTGTCTGAATTTCCCGACCAAACTGGTACCTGAAGTAATCTTTCTGTTCTGGGTCTTGGTGGAAAAATACTTGTTTTCACTTACATTTATTAAGCCTGGGAGAAAAGTGTGTAATCTTCCTTCCAGTTTGAGAGACTGAAAGCAAAATTACCAAGAATATAGATCCGGTGAAGCTTTTTCTTCTCTAATTTTGTGTTGGTTGGATTTTTATTTAATTATTTTTGTTTTCTCCTATGGAGATTGCCTGGAGTTTTAGAGCGAGGTGGATGCTTTCTGCCCAGCGATTGGGGATTTTGGTCAGATGAGAAGCCCTGGGATGTGTTGTGTGTGCCTGTCCCTGCCGCCCTTGAGAGCTGCTGACGTGGTACGAATGGGAGCATTAATTGAAGTAATGGAGCTCTCCGGTGTTTCGCTTCATTTCTGAGAGTGACTGCTCCAAGAGCATCTTGCTTTTTGTGTTGAGCTGATGCCTGGCGATAAAGGAGGCTCTGAGAATTTGTGATTATCTGCTTAGCTGGGGCTTACGCTGTTGTCTCTTCCAATGCAATGGAGCAAATAGGTGGCACTCCTCCTCCTCCTCCTCCTCCCTGCCCGACTCCTCAAGGATTAACCGTCTCCATCCTACCTCTGATCAGGTTTTGACACACATTGGGGCAGGGAGCTGAACACAGAAACGTCTCGGGGAGTGTAAAACCATGCAAAGATCTCCCTTGGATACATCCCTTTTTAATCACTGTAATTGCCTTAGCGCTGGCTGATACAACTTTGAAAGTCCTGGCATTTATTGCAAGAGGTTGCATGAAAATTTCAGAGGGACGTTTTCCCTTTGTACCAAAACTGCTTTAATATTTTTAGCCTAAAACATCCCATCCTTTCTAGTATTTGTCAGGAACTTCCTCACCCCCTTGGGCGAGATGAGGGTACAACGGCTGCGCTATGGTCCTGGTTGGTACCGCAGCTCGTCCCTGCCACGTTAATGAGAAAAATTTGCCATATTTCTTGTGGAGCTGGGAATCCTCTAGGTCTGGGGAAGGGAAAATGTGTAATAGTTTGGCTGTGGAGCCCGCGTGGCCCTTTGGACCCTCGGAGGCTGTGTAGTAACCGACTTGCAGCCGTGGCTCTTTGTTTCCTATACAATGACTTTTGTGTTGGCTTTTGTTGGGAAATGCTTGGCTGCAACGTTTTTGAATGCTTTTTGGAAAAGGGCACCATGTGTTTGACGGTTTCTTCTGACATGTGCAAGAACGCTGCCCTGGGTCGGAAGAGATGTCCTAAAGCAGCAGAGTCTCGGGTTCAACCCAATGTAATTCGCTGTGACGGGGAATGATCTTGATCGTGAACATGCATCCAACCTTGGGTTTTTGGATCTGTGGTCAACCTGACAACGTCGTTTGCAGCAGAGTTTAGGAATACCTCGATAGGCTGACAATCTGTGTTCTTTGCTTTGTGTGAGCCTTTTAAAATGTTATGAAGCATTAAGGTCTGGAAGATGACAGTGCTACAAACAATTCTCATTCGCTGCCTTCGCTCGTGGGTTGCTTGACTGGAAGTTGCTCTGGTCCTGGCTTGTAGGCACCTGACGTGCTTTGGTTTTGCTTGAAAATAAAGACAAAAATCTAATATTCACTTGTATAGAAGAGTTTTAACTCCTGGAAAGTAATGGCTGAGTAATGTGCTATTCGCTTCCCCCAGAAGAATAAGAAAACCCTCCTGAAGTCAACACTTCCTCTACAAAAATCTCCTTTATAAGATTGATCTCGGGGTTTTTTGAGGAGCTGAGGAGGGTTGGGGTAAGGATGGCAGCTCTGCCTCTTGTAGGAGAGATTTCAATGCTGCCAACCTAAACATCTTCTAAAAATACCCCATCTTCCAGAAGAATCTATTCCTGCAAATCGGAGCCCGATATTAAATAACATCCTGTCGATTGCGAAGGATCCCAGTTAAAGAAACAGGCCAAAATTCATCTCCCTTTCCAACTCTTGATGAAATTGCTGGCTCTTTGTTGCGGGCTTCACACAGGATGCAAATAAAATTAGCCCGAGCATGCAGTCCTTCCAAAAATGTGGTATTTGGACAGCAGGAGAGTTTGCTCTGAAGGTGGCTCCTGGCTGGCTTTTCTCTACAGAGACTTTTCCTGTCGCATGCCTGGTGTCCTGGCACGAAGCAAACATTATCTGGTCTTTTGGAAAGTCCTCCTGTAGCGCATGTGTCTTGGCTGAACCCGCGTCGAAGGGCTGGGCAAAACCTGTCCAAGAAAAAGAGGTTTCTGGTGGAGCGGCCAGCAGCGTATGTGACGTGAACCACTCGGGGAAGGATGGGGGAAATGGGGCGTTTTGATTCTGCTCGGCAAAATTCGGGTGAAATGGGAGGGTAATGACCCGTTTTCTTACCGATACAGCTAGGATATAACCATCTCTTAGCCTAAAATAGCAGGGCTTTGGTGTTTTCTCGCCAGTTCTTGTTCCTGTGGCGTCTCTTCCCACCCTGTACCTTGTATTTTTGAATCTTCTGTGGGTTTTTACAGAAAAGCATCTCCCTTTTCCTCCCAGAGCAGAGCCAGGCCGTGGGGATCACCGCTCACATTGCCATACAGGAGCCTGCCCACGAGGGACTGCATCACCCGAGGCCACGGTGGAGCAATGAATCTCACAGAGTTGGGGCCATAAAAGCCCCTTTGGGTTATTAATTGCAGAGGGGCTGTGTTTAGGGAGGGAGGAGAGCCGAAAAACACGCCTGTGGTGACAAGGGGCCATTCCCCTGGGCTGTCACCCACCCTCTCCCCATCAATGTGGCGTTTTCCAGCTCATCCCTGCCTCCTCCCAGTCTTTTCCAGTTGCTCCCAGTGCCGTGACTGGGGAGCTCCCCGGTTTGCACTGACAACAGGGAGGAGCAGCGTAGCAGTGGCGAAGCTGCCACGTCTGCGTGCTACAAACCCGCATTGTCCTTGACGGGGAAGGAGCCTTCCAGTAATTCACCTTGCCAGCAAGAAAGAGGATTTATTTATTATTTATTTTTTTTTAATTAAGAGCAGCTGAGTCGCTTGGAATCGGTGCCATGTTTAGTGACACCAAAGGGGAATATGCTGCTGTGGGGAGGAAACGCTGCTTAATTGCTCACGACGGCACTTTCTGCTCTCGGTCCGTGGAGTTGGAGTCTGTGAAACCCAGCGATGTGGCTGCAAACTCGTTACTTTGATTTCTTGCTCTCTGCCTTCGACACAGTAGAGAGCATCTTGAGCTTGCAGAGTGAAATGATGAATCTCTCTGTATCTAAATGAGATGAAATTAATGCTGCGTTCTGTATGGCTTTTTAATAAAGAATCGGACGCGTTGTTGTGCTCTTCTGCAGGGCCGTGTTAATCATTAGCAACTTAACGAGCTGGAGTTGTGTGGCCGTGTCCGCAGGCCAGCAAAGAGCTGGGATAATTCAGGTGGCGCTGGGATCAGAAAGGGGCCGTGGAAACCCTGAGTCACTGAATAAATGCGATTGCCGGTGCATTTACCAAGGGGTAGCTGAACCCCGCTGTTCTGGGGTAAAAACGGGCTCGTTTTAACTTTCCAGTGTTGAAATCCAATCATTTTTTAGCAGTTTTGTGTGTTTGAAACAAGGGGGAATTGTGACTGACTTGTGTGGTTGAGTTGTGAAAGCCTTGAAGGATGCCTGAGCATTTTGGAGTGTGTGTGTATGTACACAGCGTGTGCGCTGTACAGGAAATGGTTTATAAAGAATTCTCTGTATTTACTTTTATATTTACTTATCTGTATTCCAGCAGTTTGCTTGCGAGGCCCTTGCTCTGATCTGCTCAGTTACAGACCTCATCAAGTTCATTGGCTGTGAGGAGGAGATCCAAAGTCCCTTTTCTGATATAATCAGAACTTAATGGTATCGAAGCAGGTTTTAGGAAGAGCAGGAAGTGTAGGTCAATAGGGAAAAGCAAGCATGTGTTGAGAGTTTGGGTTTCGAATCTCAATGTGCGTGACAAGTTGCTCGTAGTACAACCAAGCCACCAGAAATGCCACCTCCTTTATTTCTCCAAATCCAAAATTCAGTCTGGCCCTTTCTCTCCACGTCAATAATTTGATTGCACAGAGGGAGTCGGGCTGCACTGTCATTCTGTTCCTGTAGCCATTTCTGCGTGCTTTAAAAGAGAGCATAAAAACGAAGCAGGAGGACGGGCTCTTTGTGGTTGGTTAGAGGTGGCTTTCAATTTTGAAATACGAGGTTTAACATCTCTCCCAAAACTTCTTGTAATTTCATGTGGGTACCGGTATGCAAAATAGATAAGGCTGGCTAAGTTATCGGTTTGTTTGGTAGCCTGCTAGAGGAGAATTCAGTGGCTTTGGTGATGTTTTGGGTGTTACAAATAGGGAACTTGGGAGTTTTCAGAAACGCGTTGGGGTTTCTCTTCGTTCTTCACCATCACTTGGCTGATGTGAAGAACCAGCAGGGTGTAAAACCCACGTGGTGTAAAACCCGCACCCCTGCTGCACCTGTCCTGCCCTGGTGTCTCAGCCCAGCCACCTCGAATATCATCTTTGGTTGAAAATAGCCCTGCAGCCCCCCCGAAAAATACAACACAACCTCAGACCCCAGATTTAACCCAAAACTTGCACAGCCCCTGGAGCCTGTGGTTGTACGTTCAGTTATCTCCGTGTCAAGTTGCTGCTGGTGTTTTGTGCTGTTCAGAAAACCCGTTAACAGTCTCGTACGGTTTTTAACGTGGCTGTGTCTTGGAGTGAAGCAGCTCGGTGTTTGGTGTATGTGACATAGGTCCTGTTTGATTTTTTTTTTTGGTCCAATTTATGAGGAAGCCGAAGGTGGAATCGGTTCAAGTGAGAGCCCTGCCAGTGTTTCAGTGTAGTTTTACACCTTGCTGCGGTAAAAGGATAGAGCTGTTACGTAAAGAGCTTTTAAAACAGGGCTCGTCAATAAGAAGAAAACAGCCTATGAGCTTTGCTTAATAAGCCTCCGAGTGGAATTAAGGGGTTGCAAGTAAATTTGTTCTCAAGAAACTCAACTGGGTGCAGTTACCAGTTTGTCTGGGACTTTGTTGAGAAGACAGAACAGGCTTCTCGCAGTTTTTTGTGGGTTCTGGTTGGAAATCAAAGGACATAAATCAGCTTTTTGCTGCCCTGGGAAGGTCAGGGGCTGGGTCGCTGTGTGCCAGCCTGGGGCGATGGCTCTGCAGCTCTTCCCAAAATCAGGAGTTGCTGTATTTTAGCTCCTGTGGCCTTCACTCCCCCCACTTCCCTTGTTTTTCCTGCAAACTGGAGGCTGTGGAGCGCGTGGTGCTGCTCTTGTGAATAGCAGAGGGTTTATTGCCTGCGTGTCTCGGGTTGTAACAGGGATGGGGCTTTTGCAGCCTGTGAGCAGGAACGGTCTGCGTGGTTCACTTGCAGGGATTTCTTCTGAAGTCAAACAATTATAGCGAGTTTCTGACTGAAGCCCAAGTGAGCTTTGCAGCATTTTATTTTTCTTCCTTAGAGAAATAAGGGAAAAGCGCTGCTCTGGGAGGTAGAATATATCAATGAAATGAGGCTAAATATCCTCTTGTAACTCTTCCCCGGTGAACGTGATGCATCTGTGCTGTCTGTACAACTATTTACGGTGGGTTGAGGAAGAGCAGGCAACTTTTTGGATCAAAAATACGCAAACACAGTGGCAGCTGCAGCCTTGGCCTTGGTGGTATCATCTTCATTTGGGCTTGTGAATCTCTGAGGTCCATTTTGAATCCCTTTGGAGACACGTAACAACCCCAGAAATTCCTCCTCTTTGTTCCAGATGCCATCTCTGCCAAATCAGAGCATCACGACCTGGTTTGGGTGGGAAGGGACCTCACAGCCCCCCAGTCCAACCCCCATGGGGTCACAGCTCCCCCAGCCCAGGCTGCTCCCAGCCCCGTCCAACCTGGCCTTGGGCACTGCCAGGGAGGGGGCACCCACAGCTTCTCTGGGCACCCTGGGCCAGGGCCTCACCACCCTCAGCTTAAATAATTTCTTGCTAATACCAAATCTAAATACCTGTGCTCTAACTTTGGGCAAAAAGACACCTAAAGACAGGGCGTCTCTTTGGGAGACCAAAGCAGAGATCTTGATGAAACGTTGCCTGTTGAAATCAGAGTCGGTAAAACCATTTGTAGAGGTGCTCTTCAGCTGAAGTTGGTGCTTTACCCACAGCTTTGCCTGGGATTCTCTGTATCTGGATGTGGTTGGTATTTGATACAGAGCAGGGTGTTTGTGTGGGAGTTGTGGGAGGAGGCTGGCAGTGGTTTGGTGAAGTATTTTGTGTTATTACAAGTCCTGGGACACAGAATTCTTGGGAAATGGAACAAAACACGATCTCCCTTTATCGCAGCTGAGTTTCCACATGGGAGTTTGTATCTTCTCCATCTCCCTTGTTCAATAAGGAGCTCACTGTGGGAATATGTGGTGTGTTGGGCTGCTGGGTTCAACAGCAGTGGATTTAATGTGACAAACCCCACCTCGAGACCCAAACCTGCCGTGAATTCGCTAACTGAGCTCCTTCCATTTGGCAGTAAGGTTCTCCTCTGGGTTTGACTCAGGTCTAACTTGCCTCCTGCTGTAGGGTAAGGAATAGCATTTTGGGGAAAGGTATCAAAGCTCATGATGCTCAATCTGAACACGTTTCTGGTGCCAAACTCCCATGTAGCAGCGTGCACGGGATCCTCTCTGTTTGAAACCTCAGATTTTACCCTCTTACTGTCAGCATTCTCAGGCTGTGTGGTCGCTGAAACACCTTGGGTACATTGATGAAATTTTGGTCAGGTTTTAGCTATTTTTTTAGGTGTCCTTCCCTTGCGATAGCTTCCTCGTGTGCTGCAGAGCAGCACAACGGTACCAGAAGACTCCTCTGTGAGCCTGTGATGGAAATAAAAGCTTTTGGAAGAGAGATGGGGGTTAAAGCGCTGTCGGATCAGCTGTTGGCTTCCTTCCCGACCTCGGGGCTGGGACCCTCTGCAGCCCGATTGCGTATAACAACAAAACGGGGAAGATTTAAACCAGCCGCGAGCCCGTCCCGGTGCCGCTCCGAGCGCCTGGTGGTCGAGCTTCAAACAGCGAGCGCTGGTTTCTGAGCGTGTCGTGAACCCTGTGGTTTGTGTTCTGTCAGGAAAACCTCTCGAGCGAGTCCTAAATCATGCGCAGACGCCTAATTCAAACCACCCCTTCGGCTCGCAGCGTGTCCTGCGAGCGCGCTCCCGCGTGCGGCCTGGATGCGTCTCCTGGATTTGGATGCAGATTGGGACGGTGGTTTCTTACGGCTGAAACTGCTCGTGACCACTCTTGACATTGCTTTTATTTCCAGCTCGTGCCTTGCCAAATACCCTAAAGCCGAATGTTCGCCGCCTTTTCCCCAGCAGCATTGGGAGCTGTTGGGTAGGGCCGCTCCTTGCTTTGGTTCTGGTTACTCTGATAGAAAAGCAAAGCTTTCGTGTGCTTTTTAATTTCCTTATTAGTTGAGAATTCACATGGGAGGGAGTCTTTGCGATACCCATATCCTTACTGCATGGGGAAGGTTTTACTTCACAGCTCTTTTAAGCACCGAAGAGTCTGGAGTGAAGCTGTTTTGTAGAGAATTACGCTTAATGGTCCACTTGACATGGAAAAATGCAGTTATGTTTCTAAATCCAGGCATTTTCTTCATTTGTAGACCATGCATAGGTGGGATATAGATGATACCCGAATATTTTAGCCTGCTTTCCTAAAGAGAAAAGCATGTATGGCTGTCTTCTCTGTGTGTATGTTAAATAGCATCATAAGTGCTTGGATGCTCAGACCATTGAGTCTGTCTCGCATAGAGGTGCACGTAAAAATGTATAAAAGCTGTTACGTTCCTAACCAGAGTGCAGCTTTTCCTCCTTTTTCAGGAAAATCAGTGTTAATATCTCAGTGACTGGTGCAGCTGTGGTTTATGGCCTCAGCAGCTGCTGATTCCGGTTGTGGTGGCCAATGCTCGAACATCTTCTTGCTCTCCTTGGGTTCGGGACGGCTCCCTCTGTCAGTAGTAGCAGCACACATCATGAGTTTGGGATTCAAACACGAGAAACACTTGTGGGGAGGTGAATCGGGGTAGAAGTTGCAGCCCGGCAGCTGCTCGGTGCTGTTGCATTTTTCACGTGGGGATGAGGTTTTGCCGTTGTTTAGGATGGGGACGTACGTCAGGTAACACAGTTGTACTCTGCCTTTGCTCGGGGGTGTAAACTCCCTGCTCCTCGAGCGGGATTTCGGGAAGTTGGCTCGGAGATGTGCAGATACTGCTCTTTTCTCATTTCAAAATAATCCTCCTCCCGAACAGATTAATAAATAAAACCGTCGGGCAATTGCGCACAGCTGCCTCTTGTCCTCCTGGCACAGATAAATCCCCATGGTGGATTTTGACCTCAATTATTCCCCAAAAACTGCTCGGCTCCCGCTC
>NW_010175515.1:0-9149 GCF_000695765.1 Mesitornis unicolor
TGGCTGAAAGAGTTTGATTTTATGTTATGTAATATACAGTACTGTATAATAGTGATAAGTTGTTTTTTTTAAGTTTTCTTCTATCCAGATAGAAATGTGGCATCCAAGAGTTCCAGGATAAACCCACAACGTGTACACATTGGACTCTGATGTACTTTATACCATCTCCTTCATCCTGATAGACTACCAAGGTGAATGAAGACCTGCAACCTGGACCCCACAGATTGCTGAACAGAGACAGTCCTTAACTTGGTGAAGTGGACTTGACTGTGGCAGGAAATGGTATGGAACAAGGGGTGGAATGTTATGGTTTAAGGGTTACCAGCCTGAAAGGGAAGGACAGGTGGTGTCTGTAGGACCCTGTGGGGGTCAGAGATCAGTAACATTCCCTCTTCTTTCCGGCCACAGTCTATAAAAAAACAAGGAGGCCCGAGGTTTTTGCAGGCTTTTCCTGGCTTCCTGGGCTGCTTCCTGTCACATCTTGGGATGGTTGGGCCTAGTTTCACGTGCTCGGCAGCATCCACCACCACCCGCTCCCGGCACCACTGCGGTCCCTGGTGACGAGTCACAGCAGTCCCAGCGGCCACGAGGCACTGCTCGGACACTTCCACTCGGTACTACTGGGATTGGGTTTTGTATATAGTTAAATATCCTTTGTCCCTTATTATTTCCCTTTTCCTTTCCCCTGTTGTTTTTTTCATTAAACTTGTTACAGTCTTAACTTCCAACCTTGTGTGAAGCATCTTTTTCTCTATTCCCTCTTTTTTTTTTTTTTTTTATTCCCCCCCCCCTGGGAGGGTAGTGGACAATAGAGAGAGAATCCTGCTCTCTGAACCTTAAATGGAGACAGGAAGGAATTATGGAAATAAACATACATTCTTTGCCAATCTATAAATACCAAGAGACATTTACATACTTCTAGTAAGTATGATTCTTACAAAATGGGATCTTTCCATAAGTCCCTCCATGTTGCCATTCTGCAGTATGTCTAGACCATTAATTTGTATTTTTAAACAAATATACCCTATTCTACTTTCAGCAAACACCATCATAAGAAAGGAAGCTTGACATTAAGGGAAGTGGAATAAGCGGTCTCTGCTATGCGTTGCTGCAGCACAGACATAGACTGTTAATGTGGTATAACTCTGTACTGCAAACTCCCAGCCAGTTCTGCCTTGTGCTTAACTGTTTTTTGTACCTCTCTCCTTGGTAATGATGAGTAGAAGTTCTGTTTTTTGCTGCTGTTGTTGACTGATATTCTTTCCATGTGTATATCTGTGTGTGAGAAGCTTTCCAGTGCCCTTCATTTTGTGCAATCACTCTTGATATCAAGGCCAGGTATCATGGCAGTGAAAATACTATAGGAAATGGGTGAAAGATGAAGTAGCCTGTTACACAGCTTTCACTCTTCTGTATCAGTATCAATGGCTATGCACAGAGAATTAAAAGATAAGGCTTCCTTTCTGAAAAACGCTGTGATAATCATGTGCCACATTTTCTCAATGTTTTACCAAAGTATAGGACATTGTCAGAGCTCTATTCCCTGATAAGAATGAGAGAATAGAACAACCTTGAAAGATGCTGCCTTATTTTTAATTATTGAATGAAGAGTGCTAAAAAAAATGTTTTCAGGTAATTTTAAATGTTAAGACAAGGCTCAGAAGGCAGATTTCCACCAGAATAAACTCTACAAGAATTAGGAACTTCTGTTTTAGCAACTATAAATTAGAAATTTGGTTGTTTTATTCTTTTAATTTTTCATCAAAGTCCCCATTTAATTGTAGAGAGATTGTTATATGCTGACAGCTGGTGTCTGAACCTAGCTGAAATAAACTCTGCAATATTTTTATCTCAAATTGTCATGCATAATTGTTGGTGAGGATGAAAATACTCGCAGAATTTTCCTGATTATGTCTTTCCCAATCTCCCAAATATTCTATAAGAAAGCACAGTTGGTTACCAAGTATGTCGTTTTTGTCTTACTAGTGGAGAAGATTAACTGTGGTAGACAACTGCATTTTTTCAAAGGTGATACTAAGAGTATCATGCAATTTCTTTCCATTATTTATTTTTGCATGCTTTTCATAAACATATACTACACTATAATTTTCTGAACAATCTTTTAATAAACATATTGGGGAAAAATCAATGCTTTTGATTTTGACTAGTATTTTTTTGGAAAAAAATGTTTCATGAAAATGGCAATCAAGTACTGCAACTGACTGTCCAGGGAAATGGTTCAGTAACCATCTCTGGAGGTATTTAAAAGACATGTAAATGTGGAGCTTCAGAACATGGTTTAGTGGTAGACTTTGCAGTGTTAGGTTGGTGGTGGGACTTGATGATCTCAAGGGTCTTTTCCAACCTAAATGATTGTTTGATTCTGTGAGTCCAACTGTTAACACTACCAAATGTTGACCATCATGTCTTTTATCATTCTCTGCATATGCTTTTTACACAATGCTTAAAAGACCAACAATTTTGTTTATTACAAAGTATGATTTCCAGTTGAAAGCACGGTAGTATAATACACTTAATGTCCTTCAGATTTCCAGAAGATAAAGGCAATTAGCAGATCACCAGAGAATTAACATTTCTTCAATTTTCATTGCAAAATTTACTAATAAACGTAAACACTTTTTACTGACTAGGAAGAACATAGAGAGTAATTTCCTTATGGTTCCATAGTATGTGGAAAGTGGTGAATAATAGTAGTCAATGATCAACAACAGAAATTGCAATACAAATTATTTGTTGGAAGTTACTTCACATTAGTTCATATGACTTCATATAACATTGACAGCAGAAGGAATGTTCATTCCTCTTTTCAACAGTTATTCCTATTGAAAAACACTCAAAACTGTCAGCCAGTGTTCTTTCAACGTGAAGTATTTTTTTCAGAATAAAACAGAAACTGAAGTTTACATGCTGAAATACAGAAACTTAACATCAAGCCAGTGAGGGTGGGTGCAAGAAAAACATGGAAAGAGAGAAAGACCTTTTGTGGAATTAAGGAGAATGATCTTAAGATATCAAGAGAAAAAAAGGACTGTGTGCTTGAAAGCAAAGACACATTAAAAAACTTCTTTCATGTTATGTTATAAGACAGAAATAAACAGAACGGAAACCAAGAGCAGCAAAAAGTTATGCTGTGAAATTGATGATAACAACAAAAATACTGAGTCAGAATGTAATGAAGAAGTATGTAGAAGAGAAACAACAAAATACAAGTCCACTGTGAACTGGTTGTGCTGTGAAATATGTGTTTTGAATTGCATTCTTCTTTCCCCCTGCCCAAGTCTCAGTTTCTGCAGTTCCATGATGTCATTTTTACCTCCATTTAATTTTCTTTAAATAAAATTTTCCTCTCAGTGAATGAAATTTATGCAGAAAAGTTGAAAATCAGGCTTCAAATGCATCTGAAAGTTTCAAAATCAGATGACATCTACAAGGAATATTTGTTTTACAAATAATTAGAATTCTCTTTTTAGAGTCATCATGTTCTAGGTTTGGTACAAGTTTCCTGAATGCTTAACCTTGGAAATGCATTTGTCTGAAATTAGTGTCTGATGATTTTCTTATTAAAAATATTTTTTTAAAAAATCTCATTTTGCTTCACCCCATTTCAGTAAGACCATATGATAATCATCTGTACAAAATGAAGATGAGAAGAGAAGATCGACATAGTAGCAGAGAAGTGAGAAAAACAAAGTCAGAGAGAGGGGGTGAAAAGAGGCAGGTTTTTCCAGTCTCATTCCAGTTTTTTCTTCACCGTGAGCACACTTCTGAGGTTGCCTCTGTTCAGATTTTGTAAATAACATTATACAATTCCTATAGAGTTCAAAAGCTCTAATTGCCAAATTTCCTTTCCTTTGGACACTATAACAAAGAATAGCACTGAAAGATATATTTTCCATTGCTCTCCAGTGATACTGTTGGAGTATTTATGTAACGCATCAGTCTTCATGTGTGCTGTGTTGCCAATAAGGTAAGTGAACACTTTATCTTAATTGTGGGTAGAATATAGGAAGCAGAGGAAGAGTAGGAATGAACATGCTAATCAATCAGCACGGGGAAAGATATACAAAGTATCCTGAATATTGCTGCATAGTTTACAAAAGTCATTTTAGCAATGATTAGTCCTCCTTCCTCCTTCCTCCCTCTCCAGATTCTGTTCTCAAAGCAGTCCCAATTTAGGTTTTGTTCTCATGTTCCTCTGTGAAAGCTTGTATCTGCCATGAATTTTACAGCACAGACTGAGAGAAAGAAAAATTACTTCTGAGAGTCACAGAAGCCAGTGAAGTAGCTTCACCCTGCAGGGCTCTAGAACTTCTTAATTTAAACTATGAATCACTTTGCCACAACCAAAAGAGAGAGGCTCCTAAAGTGGCATCCTTTGAGGGTAATTCTGCCTTTAGTTCTGCACTATATAATTCAGACATTTGAAACAAGTTAAGCATGTGAAACACTGATGGTGGCCACTGCACTTACAATGACTGTTGATTATTCAATCAGGCTAAAGGTAGCATGCTTTTCTACCTTAAAGTCTTCATTTTAATGGTATGTCCCCTTTCAAAGTGATGAAATCTGATGCCCCGAATTAACATAGTCTGGATTTTTGACTGAGTTTGTTTTTTTCCTCTTCTTTTCCCCTACTGTTTGCAAAGGTAAATAAGGAGGCAATGTAGCTCCAAGTGGCTTCAGAAAGAATAATGTATGTTCTTGAAATTATTTAGAGGACAAGTCAATAGGGAACTGTTTAATGAAATGAGTTTTTGCCTTTTTACACACACGTCAGACATAAAAGATGCAAACTGTAGTACCTAGAAATATTTTACATATAATTGATAATACCAGGTCGATGATTGCTAATATAGAGTTAAATAAGGCCAGTGCAGAAGGTTATGAGATCATGACCCCACCTTGTGCCATCCTTCAATGAGAGACTAATACCTCTCAGATTGTGCAAGGGCAGCAACATCAATGCTTGCCAAATAAAGGAATAATACTAGGAAATTTAAAAATTAAAAAATCAATGTAGAAATCAAACCTTAATGAATAATATCTGTAAATAAATATTCTGACTGGAATATTCATACTTAAATGTCATTGCCTTAAGAAATTTAATGCAAAGACAATATTGTTTTCCCTCAGTTCTTATTCCCATAAAAAATATTTTACTAAATATACATTTGCCTATAAAGATAATAAGTTTAGACTCCACATTTCACAAACTACTAGTTCTTTTCCAGAATGCAGGAAGACATTCCCTGTCAAAATCATTAGGAAGCATTGACTTATACAAATGCTATTATTTATTTAAAAATAAAAAATAGCCCCAACAAGGAAAAGTGATAACATTAAATTACAAATATTTGTAACAGATTTATGAAATAAATACATTAAGACATAAAAGTTTTTATGTCTTAAAGATACTATATTTCATTAAATAAACTACTTGACAGGGCTGTTTTGAATTTTCATGTTTCCTAATGACAAAAAAAAAGTGAAGGAAATGTTTCCCATGATAACAGATTCCTCACTCATAATTGCAAGAAAATGGCATTCCATGACTTATTAATTTACTTAATTCATTTAAATAGAACCTCTTTTGGAATGATAAATATTGACTTTCAAAATAAAGATGTATTCTCATTGTATATCACTGTACATTGTATTGTACATTTAAGTATCTTTTAAGGTGTCATGAAGTTACAGATAAAGTCAGATAAATTGTTAGCGAAGATACGTATCACAAAGCTAGTCATATATGACTACTACAAGCTAAGACATGAAAAAGCATTCACTTGTTACAAAAGTGTGTAATTCCTGTTTGGCATTTCAGTAACTTTATCTGGAGTCCTTCTTAAGAACAAAAATTATCCATTTCTTGTTACCTGAACATAATTTTGCAAAGAATTAAAATATTTGTGATAATGAAACTATCTCCCTTATGGAATCTACTGTCTTATAACTTGACATCAGACTCACATAGTGGTTGAGGTTGGAAGCGTCTCTGAAGGTTATCTAGTCCAACCCTCCTACAAGTCTCTTTGCTCCAGACCTCCCCATGAGTCTCAGGGGACTGGGACTTCTGAAGGCAAATCTTACCAGTAAAGACCAAGGTGAAGGAACAGTCCAAGATATTAAATTACTTCAATTCCTCTGTTATAAATTCTGACCAAATCTGATCCATTCAGCATTGGAAAATGTCCACATTTTCAGAAGTTCCCTTTACTGCTGATGTATCTGTAGAAGTCCTTCCCACTGGCCTTCACAACCCTTGCCAAATTCAATATCAGGTGGACTTCAGTCTTCTAAATCTCATCCCTACATGCTCAGACAGTATCTTTATATTCATCCTGTTTCCACATCTTGTGTTTTGTGGGGTTTTTTTTGTTTGAATTTAGTCAGGATGTCTTTTTTCATCCATGCTGATCACCTTTCCTTGCTAATCTAGTCATAATGATGGACCATTCTTGATCTTGAAGAGGGTGAATCTAAACATACACACACAATCCCAAAAAAAACCACAAAAGCTCAAACAAAATAACTCAACCAGCAGTTCTAGGCTCTTATCTCCGTGACTATCTCCTATAGAACTCTTGCAATCAGGTCTCTGAATGGACTAAAGTCTTCTCTTGAAGTCTAGGGCTACTCTGCTATTTACCTTTTTCCTTTCCCTCAGGATTCTGAACTCAGGCTTTTGAAGCTGCAGTGTCTTAAAGAAGATTCAGTCAATCTCTGTAGCACCAGAAATGAGACAGCCTGCTGATCTCCTCCAGCTTATTTTTTTTTGCAACACAGGTAGTCCCCTAGCATGCCCACCTCCTGAAGACAAGCAGTATTCCTCCCTGCCCCAGCAAGAGGCCACAGACATTCCCTACAGGTCTAGCACTTCATCGCTGTGTCCTCCCCCATGAACCTGATCTGAGTCAAAGCCTCTGTTACAGGGACAGCTGCTCCAGTGGCTGCTGTGCAGCACCTCATCACCAACACTAAGTACGCATACACTACCCTCAGCAGAGCTCCTGACTTCTTTCTGCACAGAAGGCTACATCTGTTAGCTGTCTCCATGAGGTGTACTTAAGACCAGCCCTTATATGGCTTTCTCTCTTGCATCTGCTGCAAGAGTGCCTGACCATCCCTCACTAGGGGTCAGCTGGGACAAGAGCTGACTGCTTTGGTCAAGTACAGCTCACAAAGCTTGTTAGTAGCTTCTAGAGCTTGGCAGTCAGAGTCCCCCTTGATGATCGATCCTTCCCTGTTAGCAGCAGGCACCCTGATGTTATTCAAAGACCTCACATGAGGCCTCCAATGATCTTGGACAAAGTTTCCTTGAGATCTAGAGGATTACAAATGAGAGTCCAGGAACTACATCACAAACTGCTGCATCTGCTAGCTTAACTGTCTTAATTGCCTTAAATTTAGGATAAGAATATATAATGATTATAGAGATAAGATATGATTTATGGAATGGGATGCAGACAAGTGTCATTTTTTTTAGAAAACAGTGCTGGAAACTTAGCTGATGATTTACAAGCCTTATAAGATATTTTTGGGTTTATATCTTGTGGACCGAAACTTAATTAGCTAATAACAAATATTGTTATTCACAATTGTTGCTGTATCTAATAGAAGTAAAAGTCTTATGTGAGAAGATGATGACTAGTTTGGGAAATTCTAATGAAATTATTATTCAAATAAATACAAAAATTCTTATTCATTTCCTTCCTATAGATGAGCAATGTCAGATTAAAGAATTAGCTATTTATAGAGTATACATCTCAAATAATAATCTCTAAATTATGTTTGGAGGCAACACTCAATATCATTAATCTCTAATGAGGTGACACTTTAAATCTCATAATGCATTGTATAGTTAAATAAAAACAATCAGCACACACACACACAAAGTGAGGCATGAACTAGCCAGGAAAAAGAAATAATCCTTTATAATATATTATGTTGTTATGGAAAAAGAGGATGTAGAAAAGGATACAGTTAAAACAAAATATCTAATGGTTCTTGTTAAGGTTTAAGGGTTGCCAGCCTGAAAGGGAAGGACAGGTGGTGTCTGTGGGACCCTGCAGGGTCAGAGATCAGTACTGTTCCCTCCCCTTTCCGGCCACAGTCTATAAAAAAACGAGGTTTTCACGGGGCTTTTCCTGGCTTTCCTGGGCTGCTTCCTGTTGCATCTCAGGACAGCTGGGGCTACCTCCACGTGCTCGGCAGCATCCACCACCACCCGCTCCCGACACCACTGCGGTCCCTTGTGACGAGTCACAGCAGTCACAGCGGCCACGAGGCACTGCTTGGACACTTCCACTTGGGACTACTGAGCTTGGGTTTTGTATTTAGTTAAATATCCTTTGTCCCTTATTAATTCCCTTTTTCCTTTCCCCTGTTGTTTTTCATTAAACTTGTTGCCGTCTTAACTTCCAATCTTGTACGAAGCATTTTTTTTCTCTATTCCCTTTTTTTTTTTTAATCATCCCCTGGGAGGGTAGGGGACAATAGAGAGAAAATCCTGCTCTCTGAGCCTTAAGCGGAAACAGGATAAATTGGCACACAACGTGGGGCATGGCTCAATTTTGAAGATAAGGATATTTAATTGGGAGAGGTAATGGGCAAAATACGGATTGGACAATGTTAAAATGTTGCATGATCATAAGGAATTTTCTTTTCGTGGTGGTTAAGGGACGAGGTGTGGTTTTTGTGTATGAACTGCTCTGATGATTATTGTTGTAAATGTTATGTGAGGAAGTTTGACTTTATTTAGGTGAATTTTGATAATAATTCTTGAATACATAATTTGCAGTGGTGAGGGGTGGAATGTATTGGGTTTTTCTCTGAGGGGTTTTTGGTTGTGTCTTTGATAACGGGGGAAGGGCTATGGAGATGGCCCTTTAAGAAGCTGCCTTAAAAGCTCTCCTTTTCCCTTTGTCAGACCCACCTCTGACCAGGGCCAAGCCAATCAGTGCCCCTGCGAAATAATGTATTTAAGGGGGGTGCAGGGCATGCCTCTCTCTCTCTCTGGCACCGGCTCTGACCAGCGTGGCACCGGCCTTGCCCGGCTGGTCTTGGCCAGTCCCGACCACAACCTAAGCTTAAGTCCCGCTGCAGCTTTCATCCCGGAAAAAAAAAAA
>NW_010175516.1:0-1859 GCF_000695765.1 Mesitornis unicolor
TGCCCAATGGCAGCGTGTGGAATTTTGGAAGCCGCAGGGTGGAAGGTGCTCGTGTTAGGATTTTACAGCTTGCTCCTGCATTGCCTCCATCTAAAGTCACTTGTGTTTCCCAGTATCCCTTGCCCATTGCAGAAGTCATTAACTATCTTGAGAAAAGGCAAATAATAAGCTGCACCCATTCCCCCTACAACTCCCCTGTCTGGCCTGTTAGCAAGCCTGATGGGCAATGGCAACTAACTATTGATTATGGAAAATTGAATGGCAATACTGCACCATTTACAGCTGCTGTTCCAAGCATATCCTCAGTGGTGACTGCAATACAAGCAGCAGCCCATCCATGGATGGCTGCCTTAGATTTGAAGGATATGTTCTTCATGATTCCCCTAAGGGAGGAGGACAAACTCCAATTTGCCTGCAGCCCGTAGTGACGTGCGGATACAAAGCAGACCCCACAATCCGTAAGATTGTAAAGTAGGTATGTTTATTCACGCATGGGCAGCACAGGAGAAGTTTCTCCAGATCATGTGCGCTTGACGCCGCAGCTCGCCGAGGTTATATGCGGTAAAGTGTTACATATACATAAGATTTCCCAGTACACCTGTACATATGCATGACCTATCCCCGCTTCATATTAAAATTAGTTCACGGAAGTCATTTCCATAAACTCCTCCTAACTGCGCTTGCGTGGTGCCTTCTGGTGATGGTCGTGGAGGGCTCCTTTTAGTGACCTTTAATAACCTTTTGCTCTTGCGCAGACTCAGTTGTTCTCCGGTTCTTGCTCAATCCAGGGGGTCAGGTTTAGCCGGTTCTTGAGACCACTCTGGTTCTTATCAGCAACTCAAGACTTCTTGCTCCACCCAGTCCACGCAATTATCAGCACATTTAGTAAGTGATAAGCAATACAGTGTTTCCCAAGATTTCTTTAATCCCTTTTTCAGTCCCTCCTTTTCTAGAGGATTAGCAAATTCTTTTACTATATATAATACTAATACAGTGCCTCTTTATTTAACATTTCCTCAAGGTATTTATTAGACTCAAGTTTTCGTCGTAATTGGTTTTTCCTCCATTCACTGTAATATTCACTTTCATACCCTGGAGACACCAAAAACTACAACGTAAACTTATAGAAAACAATATAGACGAAATAATAATCGTTACTGCTGCTATGAGTAACTGTTTTAGCCATGTTTAATTAGGTATCCAAGAAGTTAATATGTCCCATAATTCCGAAAATCCCCATGATGTGTTATCTTCTCGAGCTTTGGCTGTTCTAGTTGGGAATGCTTCTGGCCAACCTGAAAAGGCACCTGTTAATACCAATAAATATCGATACCTCCCTTTTCTTGGGAGTTCTGTAAAATCAATTTGCCATTGTTGCCCAGGTCCATTACCCTTTTCAATCTGGCCCATTTCTAGTCTGGGAGTATTTTTAGGATTGGTCTGGAGGCAAAGATCACACTGTTGAGTCACTTGTCTCACAGTGGTGTATAGATTTCTAGCTATGATCTCCCTAATTAAATGTTTGTATAGAGCTTCTGCTCCCCAGTGCCTTTTTCTATGTTCTTCTCTTACCAAGGACCATATTAAATAAGAGGGAATAATTAATTTTCCTTGTGGGGTAAGTGCCCACCCTTCATCATTGTACGACCCTTCCAAGTCTGTGATAAGCTTTTGATCTTCCTTGGTATACTCTGGCTTACCTTCTAGGGAGATTCGCCCATCAGGGACTAAAGCTCCTTCTATTTGTACCTCACCTTTGGCTGCCTGTTTTGCCTCTCTGTCCGCCAGCTCATTTCCTCTTTCCAACTCGGAACTCACTTTCTGGTGTGCCTTGATGTGCGTGATTGCCACTTTCTCAG
>NW_010175517.1:0-55350 GCF_000695765.1 Mesitornis unicolor
CAGGTGTGTGCCTCATCTGACCCTGTGGACAGGGAACCCATTCTTCATGGAGGTATCATCTAGTGTGTAGAGCTGAGTACTTGAGTGTCGTTTGTATTTTGTCTTTTGAATTATGTAAAGGCCAGCACTACTGCAACTTTTCCTTGGATTGCCCAGAGCATGGTCAAAATGTGGTATGCTGGCCCTAGGAATTATTAAAGCACACTGTGAGGTGCTCATCATGCTTTACCAATGCGCTTAAGCTGGTGTGAGTAAGTGCTGCAACTGAGAGTTGCACCTTACCCCTATAAGCATAAATTTTCTTGCCTCAGTTCTACCCAAATGTTTGTGCAGCTGTTTAGTGAAGCAGATAACATTAAAACTCTCTTTTGTTCTTCCTTTCCCTCTGCAGTACTTCTTAACATGGATCAGTTCCCTCCTCTCCCCTTGCAGATATGGTAATGTCACAGTGGAGGGGAGGAGTGGTGGCAGAATCTGCAGTCAAGGGTGACTCCCTCAAGAACATGGCCACTTTTGGTGGGTCTGCTTGCATAGTGACCGGGCCATTCCCTCTCTTGCTCACAACAAGTGGGTTATGAGATACCTGTGAGACACCAAGTATGAGGCATCCTGTCTCTCTGCTCATACTCAGAGTAAACTAGGAGCAGGAGAATAAAAAGGATTTTGCTTGCCTGTGCTTGCGACAGTCTGGTTGTAACTGAAGACTTGGTGAACACTTGTTTCCTGTCCCATTCATTCACCTAACCTAGTTTTAAGGAAATTACCCTGCGTAGTGTTGGGAATGTCCTCATAGATGATGCCAGTAGAAATGCATGCGGCTTGGGCAGCTGGGGCTGTCTCTATTAGCTGGGCATGCATTGGGCAGATGTACCTGTAACTGTCAAGTTGGTATTAAAAAACAAATAACTATAGTTCAGGAGAATATGGATGGTATTTCTACCAAAGCACAGCTGGGTAGAAAGTAGGTACAGAGGAAGAAGCCATATTAGATGACTGAGGTAATAAAATGTGCAGGGAGGTGCTTAATCACACTTTCCCTAAAGAATTTTTGTTTTCTCTATAAAGGTTTCTTAAAACTCCCATTACCCTCTTTAGAGTGCCATGTGGTGACCCCATTAGGAAAACTGTTAACTCTGTCCTTTTGGGAAACCAGAGAGTAGCGATACTTGATGATGGTGTCACAGAAAGTACTTTATGTGGAGTTGAGTGTTGGTATCATGGGAAAAACAAATCCTGGACATTTCACTTATTTTGTCTCTGACAGAGTAAGGGCATTTTGACATTCGAAAGCCTTTGAGGTTTTTATACTTGGGCTCTTTCAAGTATTTTTCTTTTTTTTCATTTAAGGTAGTCCAGGTAGGATGGATAAAGGACTTGATGATGTTCCTTAAATGCTTGAACCATATTAGGAAGAAAAAGAAATTAATTTGTCTCCCCTCTCACCATACCAGCGTTATACGTGGTCAGTGAGAAGCTTGTTTATGCTGGAAGAGCATAAGAGCTGTAAGAATCTAATGATCATTTCTGCTTCTTTGTGAAAAAATGTTCTTAGTTACAAAATAGACAGACAAAAATATATTAAAAGAATAGAGCTTTTACATTGTCACTCATAGTGGCTTTGGATTTGTATGTAAACCTGTAGAGGAAAAAAACACTCATGCATATAAACATTCAAAAATAGTAGTTGAATGTTAAGAGGAAGTGTTGCGGTCAAAGAAACATGGCACGTTTTTTCCCCTGACCTAATCACTGAGGTTTTCTGTAATTCTAAAAGTTCTCAAGTTACGTAACTGTCTTGTCCTCCCCTGTATAAAACATCAGTGTATTTTGTTATATTTTCACTATTAAAACTGAAAAACTATGTTAAGCTTAGATATTAGTATTTTCAGCTCATACAACCCATTTTTATGAATTCTTTTGTCTGATGTATTCCTTAGGAAAATCTCCATGAAGCTACATTTCAAGTAGCAGTTCAAAAATATTTTATCTAGGATAAAGATCTCATTACACTTTCCAGAATAAATGCTGATACTGGGTAAATCTTTTTTTCCTTATTCCTGAGTATGCAAGCTGTTGCTTGGAGAAGCCTATATTTGTTAAAGGAGAGCCAAAGGGTAAGTATGTTCTGTAGTTCAAAGAAATATAACAAAATCATCTATACGGACCTAGCTGGTGCACAAGTGACAATTCAGATTGAATTTTCAGATTAACTGTTCTATAGACAGAAGACCTGAATAACAAAAGTAAATAGACAAGGCAGTTTTCAACAACAGTAGAAAACCCTGAAATACGATTTTAAAATATTCTGAGGGAGGAATCTTGATCGCAGGTCTACTTTTCTTCTTCTGATCAGAGTTGAATAGTTGTAGGCAAGGGCCATAGTGCCCTCAAGTGAGAAAAGCTCACTTGTGTACACCCCATTACGTGATCTGCTTCTCTTGTGTTGTATTCTGCTGTTATAGGGATTGCAGTTGAGCCAACATACATAAATGAAAGGAAATGAGACTGTTTAGATTGTGCTGTGACCTCATTCACACGACTTTGTGTGCCACCTCAACCACTTTTGTAATCACCGTTAATTCAGTATCAGAGGAAACTGGTCAGCAGTGATAGGGATTTGCAGTCTACCAAAGCCCCTCAAGGCCTCTTCTGCTAACAGAACCTGTTGTTTAATGGTAGACTGCCCTTCCATTGGCTTCGTAAAACTGAGCATTAAGACTGGCAGGTTTCTGCTAAATCTGTCTCATCCCTCTGAATATCTCTGCGCCAAATCATGGTCGTTATTCATGCTTTTATCAGCTGTCTCTGCAGCAAGAGGGCACTTCATCCCCTTTCAGCTTTACGATTCACTTGTCAGACAATTAGGGGGATTTGTCTCTGAGAGCTAAATAATCTAATTATACTTGCCTTGCAGGAGTAGTGGGATCAAGATTCTGCCCGTTTTGTTGATATGTTCTATTGTTTATTGGGAGTCAACCTAGGCTTGGAGTGAGGAAATAGAAACTCCATTTCCACCACGTGTTTCTCGTGAAACAAGTCAGAGTGATATCTGCAGAGTAATGTAAGCGGAACAAGGTTGACTGCCACCGTCTAGAAATTAGATTTATGGTAATCAGCACACTGGAGGAGGATAGAGGGAAATTGAAACGCTACTCTTCAGGAGTGTCTCTGAACCACCAGGCTAAAGATACAAAGGCAAAAGGGAATATGCTACTCTTTTTGCTGATGCTGAAAACATTCTGCAGCAGCCAAAAATTCAAGATATACAGGGTCAGAGAGAAAATGCAGAACTTCACTTGTCTTTGCAGCCTGGTGATTATGACACTGCTGAGAGGAGGTCATTATGGGCCTTCTGGTTAATGCTGCATGTCACTTTTTATTGCAAACATTATTGACAAAATGATAGAGTTAGGTAAATAGAGAGAGAGACTTCATGCTGGGAGATGTCAGGGAGTGCTGGCAGGGTTGAGGATCCTGCTCTTGGATTTGGAGTATCTAAAATCCCCAAAAGCGCTTCAAGTTCTAAGTCTTGTTTTGTACCTGTGTCCCAAAGAGGTGAGATCTGCTTGTTTCTTGGGAGTATTGAGCCTGATAGGTAGGAATTAACTGGGTAAAAGACTAAATAGTGTCAAAGCTGGGGTTTTATATTAGTCTTTTGCAGCATAGATCAATGTGTCTGGAAGGGCTTGGAGAACATTTTTTTCTGAAATGCAATTGACCTTCTGCTATAAAGAAAGAACAGAGGAGGAGGAAGAATTACGTTGCAATCTTCAGTTCAACCCAATTAAAGTGTTTTTTGCTCCCATGTTTCCTGTTTTAGAAGTGAAGGAGATTTTGATAAATTTTGCTGGGCCTTCAACTGGAGGAGAGACCAAATTACTGTAGTAACTAGTCCCTGAGAAGAAAAATCTTATGTCATGGAGATGTGTGTTGGATCAGCAAGAATTTAAGTTGGGCTTGCTTGGTTCTCGTAGCCTCTAGTAAATTTGGTAGATGTTTGACCTGTATGTGAGTATGAGTGATGTAAAACAGGGGGAGAGTCAGAAGGAAAGTTTTTGGAGGACATGTGTCTGTCTCTCATTTCTCTTTTCTTGTCAGAAAGACTGGTAACTGTGATTTGAGATTTTTGCTATACTTGAGGTTTTTATCCTGTTAAAGCAGAACCTTCAGACTTCACAGCTAGTAGTGATTCAATGCCTGTTAAAGTGAGGAAAATTTATCTTGCATGTTTCCTAATGAACAAATGAGTACTATATTAAGTTTCATGGATATATTTTTCAGAAAATGGTAACAAGTGGTTTCCATGCAAACGCATGGGTCAGTATAGACCAATTGTAAACATAAATATATCATCATAAAAAAAGAAATCTCCTTTAGTACCATTTCCTAGGAAAAGTAAAATATATTGTCAGTCCACCTGAAACCAGATTTACATGGCTTATCCTTTTTTTTTTTCTTTTTTTTTTCCCTGTCTGTGATGCTTGTGTCATCCCTATAAATCCTTGGGTGCAGTCACTTTACAATTAAAGAATACCACTTCCACTTGTCTTCTTCTCTCTCTGTCCCGCAACAAATTCAGGTGTCCCTCCTCACTAGAGTGGGTTCCGTGCAACCCTTGTTTAAATTGTTTGAATGATGAATTTCTATATCCTCCTACTAGATAGAAACATTCTTTCCTCTCCTCATTGTGGAATTCTGGGACAACTTTGCTGGTTCTGCAGTAAATTTTCTTTGGATCTTATAGGTCACTGTGATCTTTCAGCGCTGCTATGTGCTACACCTAGTTTTGCACAGCCCTTCATTTAATCAGGAGACCTGTCAGGAGTCCAGTTTGCTCAGGCTATTTCTGTATGTGCAAAAGGAGTAATTTCTTCAGCCACCTTGCTTCCCAGGCTTTTTACCTTCTCTGCTGAACAAATTGCAACTGGTGCAAAGACTGCTTTCTGACCTTTCCTGTAGGTTTCAACAAAAGAACAGCCTTGTTTGGCTGATATGCTCTCTTCTGTTCCCAAGGAGTCAGCTGGTTCCCCATGCTGATTTATCACCTGCATAGGCATTCTTTCTGAATGAGCAAATGAATGAATGTTTTCAACCATTGCACTTGCATCTGCTGCTATAGATGAAGGAATTATATTGCAGCATGCACTTCCCACTGGTATACACAAGTTTCTTCCTCTTTGCCCATGATTCTTTTGCTGTGATTTTTAGCTTGTTAAATTTTAGCTTGTTCTGGGTTTACCTGGCTTTTGTTTTTCATGGCATTAGATCAATGGTTCATGAATGATAAAGCAATTACAAATGCTTTCTTTTAATTAATTGTTCTTGAAAAACAATTCCATCTCTAAAGGAAAAAAACCCGACCTTCTCTAAATTACAGTTTTTGGATATTCCTTTAGTAAGAATTCCTTTCTGAGTTAAATAGCAGTGCAGTTTAGAGTATGTGCTCTCATAATTTTCCACACCTGTTTATAGAATCACAGAATCATTAAGGTTGGCAGAGACCTCCAAGATCATCAAGTCCGACTGTCAACCCAACACCTCCATGGACACTAAACCATGTCTTAAAATGCCACACCAATACGTTTTTTGAACGCCTCCAGTGCTGGTGACTCCACCACCTCCCTGGGCAGCCTGTTCCAGTGTTTGACCAAAGCATTGGAAACATTATGAAGCAGAACTATGAATAAAGATTTGATCATGAATGAGCATGTACTGAGATGTGCAGCTATGTTGAACTGCCCTATTTGCCTCTGAACCAAAAGCTGTCTTCCTGGTCTTGCTTTCGTCTTGAAGGCATTCTGTGCTTTCATCTGTGTGAATGCCTGGTAGCTTCAGATTCTTCATTGGATTTCTTCCAATATAATTTTCACTGCTTTCCAGCTTGATCTCTGAGTCAGTTTTTCATTGTCATCCTCCTTGACTTTCAGCTTCTTCAGCACAGACAGGTCTTGCTTTTTTCTTAGTTTTGCCATCTCCTGATTGCAGGAGTCAGTCGTCTCCTGTTTTTCTGTACTTCCCTAATCACTGCTTCTATAAACTTCTCATCTCTTGTTCCCACTTCAGCAAAGAAGTTGGGAGGTTCTATAGGGTTTTGTTGTTGATCTCTTTTCCCCAGCAGTTCACAAACTCTGTACTGTAAGTAGAGTTGCAAGCTCATTGTCAGTTCTTTCTGCTGCCACCTGCAAGTTAAGTTGCAAATGGAAAATTTTGGGTATTGCAATTCATAATTTGTCTTGCTTGTCAACACAAATCTGATTACTATCTTGTGCACAACTCTCAAGACTACCTCTCTTTCAGAGGCGCTCTTTCTGCCATCCCTGAGTGTGTATTTCACTCCTTTTCATAGATGAATTTTGGCACAACTAATGTACAAAATGGCTAACATGGAGCTCTTCATATTCTTCATAGACCTTGAAATTTTTTCAACTGCTTAAAGTGCAGAACTCCTATTGCTTCTCATATTGACTAGTGTTTTCCTTATGGTCCATAAGAGGTCTTCAGTGCCCTGAAGACTAAATCTTAGCTCTTGTCTCTTAGCTTTTACTATAAGGTCACTGAAATATGGAGGAGGTTTTGTGTTGTTTATGCATACCTTACCAGAAAGAATGTTGAACTAGAGCTAGGGCTTTTAAGTACTCATATTTATATAAACAAGTAATAACTACACTTGTGTCCTCAACTACACATGGCTGGGATTTCAAAGCTAGGCAGCTTTCTTGACAGGGAGAAAAGCTGAGTGAGAGAGCGAGTGGCATGCACATAGTAATTGGTGAAGAGACATAAAGATAAATATCACCAATTTTGTTTTGTTGAGGGCAGATAATGTTTGTTTACTGTTCTTTCAGCTTACCTGTCTGAGGCTGATTATTGCTTATTGTAGTACTTGTCTGTAAATCAGTTATTTTTGCTAAAAAAAAAAGGGAACCATTTAAAGAGATGTTGTCAACTTAAAAATCACACTCAGTCTAGAATGACAGAACTCAAGGGTTCCCACCCACCCCTCACTCTTCTTTCAGTTTTACTTTTGGTATTGAATAGCACATTTCCTTAAGTAATTTCATCACATACTCAGTTCACTAATGAAACTGCTGTGAGTCTTCCCTGAAACTGTGTTAAGGAGTTCTTGTTTAAAAATACTGTAAACATTTTTAAAGGGAAAATTCAAGGATCACATTTTTATGAATTCTTTATCATTTTAATAAAAAGCTGACAAAACCCCCACAGACAAACCTAAGTGTAGTTTAATTTGCCTCTGTTTCTCTACTGACCTTTTTCTACTCCTATATTTTGTATTTCCATTACGATTTTTTATGTTGTCCAACTTCTAACTGAACCTGCAAGTTTTAAAGGAGAATAATTATTTTTTTTCAGAGTGTTGGGAAGAAATTACCTCCAGCCACAGCAACTCAGGAGCCAACAAAAATCGAAGTGGACAGCAGAACAAAAAGTAGGTTTCATAGTTTTTCTTCTTTGCACTTTGTGCTATTAAGCCTCTTAAAACCAAGCTGAACACTTTTCTCTAGTTCTGGCTAAAAGTGTGTCCTGTGTATGTGAAAAGCGAGGATGCATATAGATATATATAGGGTAAACATTGAGTACATACACAGAATGCATTGTTTCACAGAATTCTGGGAAATTTTTTTTGCTCTGATAATCCTACCTCAAGTTTTCTGCCAGCAAAAATCAAATTAAATTATGTGATCAGCTTTCAGCCTTGAGGATATTTTGGAATTAATCAGAGTTGAGTGAGATCCAACTTGAGGCTGTAACTTGTAGGTAGGTCATAGAAAAATATCTCTGGTTATGAGTGCCTTTGCTTTTTTCCTCTTCTTTTTGCTTTCTTTATGTAGCAGAAATAATCTGTGTGGGTGGTATAGTTTGTATGGGAAATGAAGAGTGTCCAAGAACTTCAGTTCTGTTTTTGTCATTTCCATGCTTAGTAAACAAAAAGCAGTAGTTAAATTTTTTAGACAGTTCTCAATGGTGTTCTAGCGAGGTATAGGTAACTAGCTTACCATATAACTTCTGTAAATATTCCCCATCTTTTGATTTTATTTTTATAAATTTACAACTAAATGCTATGCATTATGGTAGAATAAAAATAGAAGAAGGAAGAGAACATAGCCATACCTTAGAAAATAAATTGAGTGTAATATAATGCATTGAGTTTTTAAGTTTTGCACAGTCCTCCTCCCCTGATGTGTTTATCCTTTTAGATAATAAGCAGATATCATTTTATCTCAAAACTGAAACAGATGCAGACATAGAAAGGCAAGCATCTGGAGAAGCAGAACTGGGGCTGTCTGAGAGAAGTGTGTGGTTATGACCTGGTTTACCACATGTTTCCAGCTTAGAGTTGCAGAAGCAGCTTAAAACAGCTTTTAGCGAGTTACTGTCCATTAGCTGCACCACACTAATTGACTTGCTGCATCCTCTTATCTTGCTCCCCTTGTGACACCAGGCTGTTAATGACAAGGACTGCAAGAACTCAATTGCCCTGAGGAAATGAGATCTTGAAATACCAAAAAAATGAGCGAACTGGTACTGTAGAGCAGGGCTCCTGAACCAATATGTCTTGGAATTACCTTTCCCAGCCTGCAGCTTGAGCAGGTTAGCTGACCCGAGTGTGGGCTTCATCAGAAGGGGTGATGCCATGGCCTTTCTCACCTGCAGCACTAACCCTTGTGTGGTAAGCCAGGCTGGAAGACAGCTGCCACTTTCCACATCAGCTCATACTTCTGACAGCTGAAACTGCTCACAAAATCACATCCCAGAGTACTGGGGATTTATACTTTTACCACTTATAAATTATGTGGATACCTTCTGAACAATGGTTAGAAACTGTACCTTCTACAGTGGCACATTGAGCTGTGGTTGGCACAGAGGCACTTCTCCAACACTTTTGGGCTCTGCTTGGTTCTTCTTTCATCTTTTTGTAATTTCCCTGGGATGTGCCTTTTTGGTCAGAAAATCCCTCTTCTTCGGTTGTCTATTTTCACCATGTTTGTGTGCAAACATCATTCAACATCCCTTTTGCCAGAACTGGTGACAAGGGTGGGCTACTTGTTTGTACAGTATCTTTGCATGTTCTATTAATTTTATCTAAACTTTATTATTTAGGACATTTTATCTTTCCTGAAATCTCTGCAGCCTTAGAATTTTTGGCATCACTGTTCTTGCTTGGGAAAGAGAGACACATGTATAGGAAAGTCTGATAGAATGTAATTATATGTAATTGTCTAGTCTCAAATGGCATCACAGGAGATAATTTTCAATCAGTCAAAGTTTTTCATTTAAATTGAAAAAACCTTTAGTGAAAGCCTAACATACTTGGGTCACCTATTTTTATATAGGTGGAAGTATAGTTTTTTCATAATACAGTTAACATCTGGTAGTCAGAGATGAGGAGTATGATCAGAGTCTGGCATAGGACTGTGATCTATCTAGTATTTTTCATTTCTCCAAAATTTAATTTTTGTTTGCTTCTAAAAGCCTACCACAAACAAGCTTGAAAGTGTTGAATCCAGGGAAGTTTGCGGTCTCAGAAGACTGATGCATGTCCTGATTGCAGTGTTCAGCATAAAAGTATCATTCTACCTTGGACTTCAGCTGCTTTCATTTTCGTCTGGGATGGCATGGTCCCAGTCTTCATTGGAGTCTTTAATTGCTGAACAAAGCAGACACTGCTCCATTCTCCAAAGAAGCAGCAAGAAACAGAGGATCCATCGATTCAGTTCAGTATGGAGGGGGGTCTTTTGGATATGTAATTTAGATTCTCTTGAGATTGCTGCTGGAGATGTATGCTGCAAGCAAGAGAAAGATTATGTTGGTAGAGGAGTAATACAGTTTTTCATCTTCCACCTGTTTCTTTCCATGACTGATGCTGTTATTCCTTAGTGTCAACTGGATAAAAACCACAGTTTCACTGTGAAAGAGCCTGCTGAGAACGGAAATGGGGAGCAGTAGCATCTTCCTTCTCTGCCTACAGGGGCTTCAGCATGGAGAGATGATTATTGACTCTTCCCACATCTTTATTTGAGTCTGCTTTTTTCCTATAGCTTTTCTGATGCGATAGGGCGGTGATTTGCAGCAAGGCACTTGATGTGCTTACCATTTGCTCTTAGTGCATGCAAGATGGCCTAAGTTCTGCAATGAGATGAGCTGGTCAGAGGAAGAGACAGAGTAGTATGTTCTATAGGTGCATCTCCCAACAATATGCTATGTGAATCTCCCTAAAAAGTGGCCTTAAGATTCAGGGAGATAAAACAGATGACTCTTCAGGGCCAAAGAGGACTTCTTGCTCAAAGGCCAAGCAGTAAAAGCACAAATCCCTGCACAGCTTGAGTGGTACCTTGTAAAACGTCATTAACCTTTCAGGAATGAAAGAACACATCTTTAAGGAGAGGGGAGAGTTGTTTGGTTTAGGTTTGTGGGTGCCTAGACTTATAGGGGAATTATTCTGCTGTTGAATTTCCTTCTCTCTTAGGTAGTTGGGATAGCACATGTATGCATGCGTGTTTATAATTCTGTCTCTGGGGTGAGATATATTGTATTTTCTATGAAGTAGCTTGCTTTTAGTTTAAGTGGCTTTCAATGAAAAGGCTATATGGTAGAAAATATATATACATTTTTACGTAGCTCTGTTGAGTTTTAAAATTCAGCAAAGCAAAAACATCCACAATGTCTGAGAGTGTTATTGCAAATTGCTGAGATTGCACATATGGAGTATAAATAAGCAGACAATAAAACAGCAAAGACAGTAAGTCACAGAATGCATGAACCATGGCACTTAATTTGATTAGTCCACTCACTGACTATTTACAATTTGTTTTAACCTATTGCATAATTGGAATACCAAAATCCTAGCAAGCAACTCATCTTTTTGCATGATGGTATAAGGTATAAGGAGAATCTGCGTTAATGGGGCCCTAATTAGCTGTGTTTCTATTTTTTGTTTAATGAGGAGGTGTTTTGACAGTATGCATCTTGTGAGGTTCTGTGAAAATATTTATTAGTGCAATCCATTAATGAGTCTTGAGCATAGCAATTAATAGTAAAACCAAATTCTGCTGAATGTAGTGTTCGGGGTTTTTTTTCATCTGTCTTTCGGTAACAATGATGTAATTTTTCAATAGATTTTGTACCATTTCAGAAACATTTTATGTGTGTGATAGTTAAAGAGAGGAAAGCTTAAGGAATACTACTTTAATGCTGTGTGTTTTCTTACTTACCATTAGTGTTTGTGTCCATATAGGTTGATATATGATTTAGACTTCTTCAAGGGGGAAATATTTAAGCCTAAAAAAATCAACTATACATGTTTATTATTTGTTTTAGTAAAATTAATAATAATAATAAACTTCTGAAAAGTTAGGAGAGTGAATCCAGCCCAGTGGTTAGGTTACCTGAGATGGTGGCAGTCTTGCCATGCAGTGGAATAGTCCTTGCCTAACAGCAAGAAAGCAGCAGCAGAGGTAAGAGGAGGTAATTGTGTCATTCTGGCCTAAGAGGAAAAGCAAATTCCAGAGTCACTGTCCCCTGTGAAGTTTCAGCTTCAAGGTATGTTTGTCTCTGGACCACTGCCTTGATAAATATCTAGTTCTTTGCTGCTCCTTTTCTTCTAACTTCTGAGGTGTGAGGGTGATGCTGGGAAGGGGAATTGCATGTCACCCTGGGCCTTTGGGATCTGTCAGAGAAGCTAACAGTGGCTTTGTTCTTCTTTACAAAGGACAGGACCAGGAGGGACGTGGACAGAGAAAATGTGTATTGTTGTGTTTTCATGGTACAGTTCAAAAATCACAAGGTGTAGCCAAGGGTACATCTTTTCAAATGAGGTTATACCTAGCCCAAGCCCTCTCGGTTCGGAATATGTAGGTGCAGAAGCTGAACATCATGCATTAGATCCAGCTTGTTTGAGTTGTAAAATCTGCTGTAGGTTTTATCTGCTCATTCCTTGGGCAGTGCCAGTTGCCTGTGGGAGGTTGTTCTCTTTTGCTTGGGGTGAGCTGTGAGATTGCATGGAGAGACTTTGTGGTCTGACAGTGTAAATTATTATTGAATTAATAAATGAGGACTAAAAAGTTCAATAATACCATATTTTCTCCTCTCTTACTGTTTCCAAGATGTCTGCCGTTGGGTTTATTAGAAGGTATATTTTTAAGATGTCTTCAGCTCAGAGGAAAAAAGAGAGGCTTCTGGAAGAGCCAGCTGTGATGTATAAACCCAGCCTTGGATGTCACATGTAAAAGTGAGATTTATCATCTACAGTTGAGGGATGCTTAATATTGATATCTTAGTTTGAAGCTTTAATTTGGCTTAAGACTGCTTACCAGACTAGTAATAGGATATATTATTTTGACCTTTAGGGTTTTGGTGGTTTTGTTTGTTTTTTTTTATTCTTGGGAAACCCCCAAGTTCAGCAGATTCCAGTGTGGTCTTTACAGTGCTGTATCTGAAATTAGTATTTCCTTTTATATTTTCGTACTTCCTATAGAAATTTAACTGGTAAAATTACGTGTTTCTACATGCTCTTGCAGTATTGTGCTCTGCTGAGTACGGGCAATGTTAGTACCTAAGTGGCATAGCCTATTAGATTTTTCTCTGCTTTCATTATTCCGATTTTAAAGGTTCATATTGTTATGAGTCCTGTTTGCTTTGCTTTTACTTACTTAAATCATGTTGGTCTACCATTCCCTTAGGAGAAGTTTGAAAGCTGACTTTGTCCAGTCACTTAGGTTGCTCCAAACCCATCTGTGTTGTTGAGAACTACCTCTGTTGCAGCATGATCCACAGTTAGGCAGAGAAATGTATTGATTTAGTGTATGTGAGTGTGAATTGCTCTCAAGGAGTCCAGGCATCTACTGTACATAAACCATGAATGTTTTCCACGGTTGTGCCTTCACCCTGTGTTCTCATGCCAGCCTTCAGAGCTCAGAATGGCCATGAGCCTCCCCCAGCTCCCACTTTTGCCTCTCACAAGATTGCCTTCTGGCTCTTTATGAACTTCATCAGCATTTGGCTGAGCTTAATCTGGTTTCTGGCTGTTTTCTCTAGTTTAATTCTTTTGTTACTCTGCTATCTGAATATTAGCAAAAGAAAAAAAAAGATAAGAGCTTCATGGGGAGGGCAGACAGGTCATGGGAGAACAGAGTTCTTGACATCAAGCCTAGAAGGTGAAGATGCATAGCCATTTGCTATGTGTGAAGACTGCGTTCTTTGGTTAAAGTCTTGCTGCTTGTGATGGCCACTTACTGCATGATTCACATTGACACATACTTTAAAAGGAAAAACTTTTTTTTAAAAATAAGAAGACCGTAAGCACTGACTTTCCTGATAATCAGCTGACTTTTTCAGATGCTGGAGCCACAGCCTTCTCTCTGCTCTTGTCTGTCAGGTCTTCATCTTGAAGGATGATTCAGTTTCATTTATTTCTTCACATAGCAAGGGGGAGCTGAGGGAGGATTGCCTGTTACAGAACTTAGGAGACTTGAGCCCCCTGGAGACACTTGCTGTTCAAAGCGTTCTTTAACCTGGGATTCATTCACGCCTTGGGCGAGAGCTGCACCACTGACATCCATTCAGAATAGTACCATTACTGTGATACAGTGGCTGTTCTTCTCTGTTGATGAGCTGTACGTTAGTCTTGACTTCCAAATCTAATCTTGAGATTATACAATGTATAGATTATATAGTGAATGGAGGAATAAATTACGTACTTGAGAATGGATACACAGGAATGATGGCCCTTGGGCTTGGGTGGTGTTTGCCTCCAAGAACCCAGCCTGACTTATTTTCTGTATCCCAAAAAAGAGTTGCTAAGCCTGTTTCCAGTATCCAGAGACTTCCGTGAGTATGCAATACGCAGCTCCTTTAGTACAGTGTTCTGTCTACATCATCTCTGTACTAATTCACTGAATCTGCAGATACTCTCAGAATAGGACTCCCCCTCCTCCCACCATGATTATTTAAGGGAGTGTACACACTGAAGTGTAAAAACGTGCTGCATCTCATGTTTCTCTTACATGCTGCTCTGCATCTACCTGAATCTAAATTCAGATACCAGACCCCACCCTGGGGGCTGCAGTCAGTAGCCTGCAGCTGGAGCTGTTTGAGATTCCCCAGGGTATTTGGGCTTGCCTCCAGCTGCCAGGTCAGAGGAACTTGGCTCTTCCATAGGTTGGGCATTGTATCTGCCAACTACGTGGGTCTTATGTACCCACAAGTGTCTGAAATGGCACTTAGTGTCTGGGCAGCTGAACTGATCCCCCAGTGGAGCCTCAAATACCCACGAGTGTGATAATGCAGGTTCTCTTTATAGTAAGTGTAAGGATGTAGATCCTGTTGTTTCAAATTAATTTGGACTTCTGTGGCCCGCAAGTACCTGTTTCTCTGCATCAAGTATGACAGTTGACTAGAGGCAGAGGTTACCAAAGCTGAGACATTTAAATGAGGTGAACACTTCTACAAAGTCACACGCTAAGGGTCCAGTAATTTCTGTACATGTTTCTTTGGTCTTTTTAAACCTGCTGCCTTGGAGTGTCACATACTTTTATACATTATTTAACAGCTGGAATACATATTCCCTTTTTATTTGTAAGGCACATTGACATACTTGTCTGTTGCACAGCAACATGTTGTAAGTAACTTCTTTTCATGACAACTGCTTTTTATGATTTCTGAGTAGAAGTGCTGGCACCTGTATTTTCCAGATGAAAGTTGAGTTGATGCCTTTATTTATATAGAGTAAAGGGAAAAAGGAAGGGGAAGCTTTAAACTAGTACTCGAAACTTATTTTATGCTGAGTGTACAGAAGGTTTAGTTATGGAATCATAGAATCACTTAGGTTGGAAAGGACCTTTAAGAATGAGTCCAACCGTAAACCTCTTCACTTGTTAATATATTATTTATTATTTTATCATCTTTATAGATGCAGAAAATTCTGCTTTCTTGCACACCAGGGGTTAGATAAGCTGTGTAAACCTACTGGGTCCTTTATGCTTCCAATTTGTGTGATCTGGTGGAAGGCCATACCAGTGGAACTATTGAAGCAAGTGTCAGATGTGGGCTTACTCTAGGGGAAAAGATTTGTGGCAGGCTGCCGTCTGGAGCAGTTTCACTTGAGATAATGGTTCTGGGGGATACAGAGCCAATTCCCTGGATGACGTGTGTGGGAATGCTCATCAGTGCAGTTTTCTAAATATTTCATACTGTTTATGAAAGCCTAAAATACAAAGAGAAAGGTGGCAAGAAGATGAACGAGATACTTGTGGAACATTTTAGGAAGATATTCACCCTTGCATAAACACTTGTTATAAAGTGATAATTTGTCACATTGAATGTTCTTCCTTTCAGCCAAGGAATATTGCAAAGTGATATTTCCATATGAAGCACAGAATGATGATGAACTCACAATCCGAGAAGGTGATGTCGTCACACTTATCAGTAAGGTAAAAGCAATATTTTTCTCCTATAAGCAGAGATCCAGTTTTTAAAATAGATATAATTCAATTGCTATTTGTGCCTTTGACAGTGTCCTTCCTAAAACAATGCTAGTTTGACAATGAAACATTATACAGACTTCAAAAAGCCCTACATCTCCCTTTCTCTTGTGCTTTAGAGCCTTACCTTGATAATGTTAAGAACAGCAGATGTGTTCTCTTGAGTTCACAAGTTTATACAATTAATTTTAATTTTGATTTGCTGAGAGATCTATGTAAATTGTAAATTGATCCCTCTAACAACATAAAAGCCTAAAGAATAAACTGTAAGCCTCAAGAAAGCAGCAGCTTTGGACATCTCTATTAGATGTGTGAGTTATCTTTCTTGTAGGAATTGTGAATGAAATTTTTGGGGTTAAATGGAGATAATGTACCTAAATTAGCTTAATGAACTAAACACTTATTTAAAACATAGTCACCCTTAACACTATGGTAAAGCAGAAAAACCTGATAAAACAGAAATTAAATCATTTTAGATCTGTGTTCTTTTCTTTAAAATTACTTGAAATTATTCAAGATTAGAAATGAAAAACCAGAGCCAGGGTTTATACTAATTCTCCAAAAACTATACAGTAAGATGGCGAGTGAACAGTTTGCTTTCTTTTAGAACTGTGCACCATGTTAAAAAGAATGGATTATAGTTCAGGTGTGCTTAATTTACTGCTCTTGTTTAAATACTTTATTTGTTTAAATGTTTTTGACTGCTGGATATAAATATTTGTGGAAAAAAGCTGCAAACAAGAAAAATCTATGGATTTTGCATTGTAATGATGTGCACAGTAGTACCACTGTTGTTTGTGCATATATGAAAGTAAAAGAGTTAATTCTGTAGATGATAAGTCTCACTAACTGTTACTTGACTGAGCAATTTGACGCCTGGGCAGAATAAAGCAAAACCTTGGGAAGTACATCTGGGCCAGTGTTTGCTATATACTAAGCCATTTGCAATCTGAAAGGACATCATGTTTGTCCTGAAGAATATACATGTAACTGGGGAAAAATAATCAGGTGAGTAGGAAGAGAAACTGCAAATTTAAAAAATAAATAATGTACATTAAGTATCCTTTAATGACTTACTTTTAATTACTTTTTTGTTTAGGTTCTCTTGAAAACTGTTTGGCTTTGCTTGATTTAGAATGTTCTTGCGTGAATATTTAATGATGTCTCTGGTCATGGAAATGGCTTTTAAGACGTTATTCCTGTCCACTTTACACTTTATTGACCAGGTTGATTTAACCCTCTGAGATGGCTGGTCTCCAGGTGGGGCTGTGTTCTTCAGTAATCATAGATAAAGAGACAAATACTTTACTGAGGTTTCAATATGAGATTTCAATTGCTTGCTTTTTCCCATTTTCTTCTTCCTGCTGCCTCTATCCCCACAATGGAAAGATATTTGTCTTTTATAATAAGTGAGCCGAATTGTTCAGTTTTCCCAATCATGCAGTGAGAAGTTTGTCAGTAAATTTATATCCCTCTGTCCTTCTACTCTCCAGCCTGAGAGTGTCAAGACACTGCAGACATTTTATTCAATTTTGTTTTTTCTGTGGTATGTCACATGTCTATGAACAATTACATAAAACTATGCCTCTAGAGAGTAGGGGATCTCAATGCAAAAAGGTTTGGCATTTCTCTATGGATGCTTTTTTATGCTGTGTCTGAACTAATCTGAGATACTGAAAAAACAGTGCTTAACAAGCAGTCACTTTGCAGATCCTTTTGTGGTCTCATTGCAATCAGACTTGAGGGGTTTCATTAACCTGTTTTTAACACATAGTTTAAAAAATAACATTCAGGTGAAGTGGAGTACTGAAAATAGTAGGGTCTTCTCAATGCCCTACAGTGGAATGTAGTAACTTTATTTTAGTCCAGATTTTCTGAAGCAGGTGTCTGTTGTAATTTTTCTTTTAGCCAGCAATAACAAAGTTAGCCTCACTTTTCTGCACACTAATGACTTCTGCCAGAGAGGCCGTTTACCTGGAATTCAAATCTCCAAGCTAAGAGAGTGCTTTCCATAACCGGCTAGTGATCCATACTATCAGGAATTAAGTAGAAACATATGGATTACTTCAGCAACTATTTCCATGGTTTTGCTTTGCTATCAGATTGCAGAGTTTCTTTTAATCTATTTGCAAGAAATTATTTTGCAGGGTTTGCTTCCTATGCTGGACAGCATTAAAGTGTATTCTTCCTAATTACCTAGATTCAAGGAGAGAAGATTGATACTCTCAAAGAAAGAGATGGGTGTGTGCTACTTCCTACAACCATGGATGCATTATCATAAAACAGTGTATTTTGTTGAGATCACTAAAACCAAAAAGTGATATGAATTCTCAGTATGAAAAGTGCCTCATTAGGCTAATCTATTTTCACATAGTCAGAATGTTGAAGACTCACAGTTTTAGCTTGTGCTGAATTTGCATTTAATTGTAAATAACAGCACTGGTGAGAATGTGTGGAAGTGGCTGAAGTAATAAGTGACACAAGAATGGGAGAGAAATCTCATGAAAATAACGCAGAATGCATTACAAGAACCTTCAAAGCATGAAGATGACATAGCACTTGACAGGTGCTAAGAGGAAGAGGAATGACTTAAAGGTAAAGGTAAAAACTTCATCTTCAGTGCAATAAAGCAGTAGACTTGATATCTTTCCTTTGCAAAAAAAGTGTCTAAAAAAATACACATTTGGAAGAAAGAGAACAAAAAGCAAAATACAGCAGTTTTACTTGTATAGTTAAGGTAATTGTTGTGCAATTTGCTGATATGCTTATAATCTGAAAATACATGAATGGCAAAAGGCCATGAGATTGACGCTGTAGGTTATTTTTTGTAATGTCAAACATTTGTGTTCATTAGGTATTTTTTTTAGCGTCTTCAGAATATTCTGACGTTCTGAGTCTGAGCATTTGGATAAGGACAGAAACACTGTTAGTGACTGCACTGTGTGTGATTGAGGGAGAGTGGCAAACACATGTATTGATCTTGGAGATCATATTTGTAATAAATAGAGTCACTTCTAAGAAACAGAAGATTCACATGACATTTTCAACTATCATCTTGAAAATCTTTTAGGATTTTTCATTCCAGCACTTCTAGAGATAGCTACTCTAGGCCACTTTCCAGTGTTAATAAAGACTCTTTATGCAAACACTATAAATTTCTTAGTAGCTCTAATAAATTCTGACAAAATGCATAGGATTCTGCAGATTTTACTGGGATACAGAAAATTACCTATCTGAGGAATCAATAATAATAGCTAAATAATTTCAAAGCAAATACATCAAGCACTCACTGGCAGCAGTGCACACATTTGAAGGCAGTTGTACTTGCAAGAGTATGAAAGATTTCATTGCACTGCATCTATCTACCTGAGCTCTAGGCAGTAAAGACCACTTTGTTCCCAGGAATGTAAATGGTCTGGATAAATAAAATTAACTACTTCAAAAGTCATTGCAGATTTGAAAAGCTGACAGTACTTGAAGGATATCCTCACCTGAACCGTTATTACAGGAGTAGGAATAGTGGAGGGCAATATCAGTGGCAATTTTCCTAATTCTGAACTTACAAGATGTTGAGGTTAATAGGTGCCAATATATCAGCTGAAATAATAATCCTGTGCCTTGCTTTGCATATCCCACCTGGCTTTCCCTCAGCCTTCACCTACCTGAATTGCAAAGCCTTTCTTCTCCTGCTACGGGCTAACAGCTGAATACATGGCATTCATGGTAGGAACATGTTGCACTGAACCGGTGGATGAATGCAAGAAGGGGTCCTCTCTGATTTTGCAGAGGTGCTTTTGTGAGGAAGCAAGGTTCATGGAGGGCGTCCAGCCTCCTTCTGGATTCATCAAAACTGTCTGAAGGATTAGTGAGGTGAAAAAGAAAGCAACGGTGATGTACAGCCTCCAAAAATCTTGCTGATGCTTTTCAAATAGTACTGGGAAAGCTGGTGCATTAGTATCATAAGAGATGCAAGAGGGTAATGCCTGTCACTAATGGAAGACTTAATAACAACCTTCTTCCCAAAATAACCACCCCCCATTCCCCAAATAACCACCCCTCCTTTCCAAAATAACAACCCCCTTCCCAAAATAACGTCCCCTTCCCCAAATAATCACAGAATCACAGAATCGCTCGGTTGGAAAAGACCTCCGAGATCATCGCGTCCAACCGCTCCTGTCTACCCCCTAAACCATATCCCTAAGTACATCGTCTACCCACTCTTTAAATACATCCAGGGATGGTGACTCCACCACCTCCCTGGGCAGCCTGTTCCAGCCTCTGACAACCCTCTCAGTAAAGAACTTCCTCCTTATCTCTAACCTGAATCTCCCTTGGCACAGCTTGGTGCCATTTCCCCTTGTTCTATGGGTTGTAATAACCCACCCTTCTCCAGATAACAGTTATCTGATTTAGATGTTAATGACAATCCAGATATTTAATGCTAACACAATTTGTGGTGCTTAATTCTGTGTTGAGGAAAAGCCATAAACCTAGTTCCTAAACATAAGTGTAATGACAATCAGTTTCTGCAGAGATTGCTTTTGGTGTTCTTGTTAGTGAGTGAGTGCTGTGAGTTTTGCAAGTTTTGTGTTTCAAAATGCTGTACATTTAGTGAGTTCCTGCCCTAAAGCACATGCAATCAAGTGGTAAGACAGACAGTAAGTACAGGTGAGGAGAGAAGCGTATAAAGAAACAATGAAGTGAGACTCTGTCTTGATAGTCTCTTTCATAATGTCACGTTCTCACTCTTTCAGTGACTGCTCTGTGTGTTTGCCCACGTTAAGAGTATGGAATCTGTGCTTATGTGGAGTGCTTAATATTTTCCAATTCTTAGGGTAGTTGTTAAGCACTTATTTTCACTTCACTCTATTTATAGACAGTAACCCAAAGATGGCCCTTTCGCCAAAGCAATTCTCCCGGTTTTCTCTTGTGACATCCTTAAATGCTCATTCTGGTGCAGGAGGTGGCTGTCCAGAGCACTTTGTTTAGCTGAGCGATTGCCAAGGCAAACTCATCTGGGCAGGGTTGTGAAGGAAAACAGCTGCTTGGACAGATGCAGGAGGCTGCTTAAGGGATGAAATTAGTAAGTGCTGTGTACAAGAGTCTTGCCAGTAAGTTGAGGCCATGAGCAGGGGAAGGAGCAGGAGCCAGATGGTGTGATTGAGGAGGACACTAGCAGATACTTAACAGAAGATTTTAGTAGGTAGTGGTGACACCAGAGTAGAGACCTGTTGTCTGTTACCTGCATTTGTTTCTGTGGGATTTTTTTCACTGATTAATTTTTCTGCATGCTTTTAATTGCAAACTGCATACGCATAGTTTTACAATCATTGGTTATAGCAATATGTGGAGGAATTAGAAGATTTTTAGTTTTTCTTTCACTGTGAGCAAATAGGTAGATAGTAACATTCATTTTTCCATACTAAGATGAAATTTTTGGTATTTTCCGCTCTATGGGTAAAAAAAAAAGCCCCCCCCCAAAAAACCGATGTATTTCTGAGGTCATTAAAGATAAAGCTAATTGGCCAAGAAAACAGAAATTTTCAGAGCAGAAGTATAGTAGTTTAAGTTGTCTCTTTTTAAAGAAGGGAAGAAATTAGTCATATTTCATGGTAGTCTTTCAGGTAATTTTTATTTTTTCTCGATTGACAGCTAAAAGCTTTTATCTCATTTTAGAAATGAGTTTACTAATATGACAATACAAAAAAAATAAGTTATGCAAGAGAAAAAACATTTTTGTTGACAATAAATATTGGATCAGCAGTTGCCCCTATTTGGGGTTTTAATGCAAGATATTTTGAGTGTTTGTAACTTTTGCAACAATCTTGCATACAGAAACTGTAAGGAATGCGGTAAGTAAACATCAAATAATGTTCAGGTTTAAGAAAGCTTTTATGGTGTTTTGTCCTTAAAGAGTAGCATGAGAGCTATAAAGACGCTTACTGCTTTCCTTGGGAAATAAATAAATATTTCCCTCAGAGAGAACACCACCATAAAGGGTCTCCGTGCATGCCCTTTTCTCTCCTGAGATAACCATGAATTATTCAATGCATCTTTGGCCAGATCTAACTGCCATACCTAATCTGCTTTCTGTGTTCCTTGCCCCCTGTGCTATGCTTAGCACCAATTTTCCCCCAAGACATCCCTCCTCCTTATCTGATCGAGAAACCTGCTCATACCGAAGCTGCTGATTTCATGCCAGAAATCATTTTGTGAAGTGTGAATGCTGAGGATGCAGTTTAACATGATTGATGGTAAGTGGCTGCTGAAGGAGAGGGTTCTGCTCTTGCCCTTTTGCCTTGCATCTGGCAACCTTGGCCACAGGACATGTAGGGGTGCATGAGCAGGAAAGGGTGATAGGAGGAGCAGGATTGCCCCTGCAGTCAGCAGCCGGCCAAGAGACTAGCTTAGCAGTAAGGGCACTTTTCTCTGACCTCAAACTGTCCTCTGAAGGTTTTGACCTAGTGGGGAATATGGGAGTTTGGATATTTGCTGGGTTTCAAGCCATGGTGCTGTGCAGCATGGTAACTGGAGTAGGTCCTGCAGAGCGAGAGCCTTTTGACAGGCTGCTAATATCTGTGGCAAAGGCCTTGCATAAAGCTTGTGTCACTGCATAGAAGCATGAGTGTTTCCTCATATGAGTGGTGTAAAGCAGTTACATAAAACTTGTAGGGACACTGATAACCAAATAAATACATCTGTTCATTTTCTATAATTATTTTATATACTCAGTGAGTTATAGGGAAAACAGACTGTGAGTAATTGTCCTCTCATTTTTCTTCTTGCCTTGGCTAAGACTCTTAAATGTTTATTAGTAATTTTTAACACTTATTCATATCTTGCAGCCTTTCTTGGCTGCTGTGGTTAGCAGTAGGGCATTAAGTAAGGTCTGTGTAGGAATAAAGCCTGATTTTACTGTGTAGAGAGAAAGCCTGATAGTACATTTACTAAGGTACCAAGTGCAGCTTACATTTCACTGGTATCTTTAGAAACATTACTGAAACCCTAATGTTTGAGCTGAGCACTTAAATATGCTGTGAAGCCTGACACTAGTACAGGGTAGAGAGGAGCAGCAAGCACTTTAATGTTTTTCCTGTTAGTATCATTATAATACTGCACTGAAGTTCTCTTTTCCTGTTCTTGTTATCACTGATTGCAGTGCTATACCCTTGTCGTCAGAGGAAGGGATTCTATTGTTCCTGGGAAGTCTGAAATTTGAATTTTGACAAATGGAAGTTCATGGCAACCTATTTAGGTGAAGTGGCAGAATCCCCCATGCATGCAATGCTTCAAGATTTGAATCATTTGAAAAGAGTTAGGTTTATTTGTAAGTATGTTTAATACAGCCAAGCTAATCTAAAAAGTTGACATATTTTAAGATAAAAAAGGAAAGATTTTTTTTTCTGCCCTGTGCTTACAAAAGATATCACTGAAATGCTGAGGCGTCTGGAAAACTGTGATTATTGCTCACAATGCAGGCTTAGCTTCATCCTTTCTTTTATCCCGAATGTTGGGTTCACCTGCTGGTTTGATGGTACTGTCTAAAGTCCAACCTTCTCAGAGCAGGGAGAGCTATTTAAAGGGGAAGTAAAAATGCACATATAGTGCCAAGTAATTAGTAATTGTAATTAGGATCCTACTCCTAAGATGTCTGTGATGTAAGCAGTAACAGCATTCAATAATCCTTCAAATGTTTTGTTTTATGTTTTCATAATCTTTCTAAATACAAAAAAAAGTAATTATGTAAATACGATATCTTAGCTCATCAGAGGCATAAATTATGTCTGTTACTAGCACCACCTTTTGTGTTTGGGCTGGCTAAATTAGCTTTAATTTGGATACTGGAGTCCTAGGGTTTTATGACGTGGAACATATTTATTTCTCCATGATATTCTGCTGACTGAACATTGCAAGTGAAGTGAATCCCCAGAACAGATTGTTTTGTTCAATGAGCAATGTAATTTTTCCTGTTTGCAAAAATATTTCATCAAAGCATTTCAGCTTCATTACTGATTTAACTATTGACTCAGAGTTTAAAGTCAAAAGGTTAAATCTTGCCTGAAACAGGTTTAACAGACAAAACTTATCTGGTCTGCTAGACCCTCTGCTCTAACATCCCAGGTATTAGAGGTCATTCATTATTCTCAGAGTTTCTTTTTTTGCAGGGCCCAGTAACTTTGGCCAATTCTTCAACAGACTGTGTCTTCTGGAGGTGTTGTCTTCCTGTGCCTTCCAGCAAAAAAACACTGTCTGGGAAGAGTAGTGTAACCACAGCTGAAATAATCACAGAATCACAGAATGTGTTGATGTGCAAAGGACCTTTAAAGGTCATCTAGTCCAACCCCCCTGCAGTGAGCAGGGACATGTCTACTTTCTGACGATCTCTCCCATTTCCTTCTGTACAATATTGTCACAATAAATTCTTAGTAGAGCCTTGGAGCTTATGGATAAAGGAAAATTTACTTGTTTGACTTCTTAACCTTTAAAAGGTGCAACCTGCATTAGCAGATGTAAGGTTCCCTACGACTTGGGCATGAGAGCTGTACAGGACTTGGGGCTTTTGGGACATAGGCTGAGGACCTTAGTAGGATAAATCCCTGAGTTGGGACCAAACAGAGCCAGACTGGAGGGTTTCCTCTCATACTTTTCTTATAGTATTTCATAATCTGAGTATTTGCAAGAAAGTATATGTAAAGGAAAAAAAGAGTGTTCTCCAGGATGTCCTCAGAAGGCTAATTTATTGTCTGTTGACCTGTCTCTTTTATCTAAATGATCTTGGATTATGTACTTGTTAAGAAATTCATTCTGCCTTATTACCAGATTTTAAAAAAATGTTTCTGCTGAAGAGTACTTGATTACTAACCAGATGCTTTAAATCATAGTCATTTTCTTCAAAAGTATTTAACAAATTTTGCTCTATACTATAAGGTCTCAATCCCAGTAACTGAGCTTAATAAGTAACAAAGCTTGGGCGTTTGGGCTATCAGCTGTGGAAAGACTGCTAGAGAGATGCTTTCAATGAGGGTAGTAATAACTTAATGTGCGGCTGTAAGCATAGCAGAGCTGACACATGAAATCTCTCAGTGCAAGTGTAAAAGGGATTCATGGCTTTCTGAATAATGCCATTTTACCAGCTCAACTTTCTTCTTGATGAGAACCAGCTTTACAAGGGCAGAAGGAAAACAGACGTTTGATGAATACAACTGCCAACTGCTATGCAAGGAGCCATGTATTCTAGTGGAGATGTCTGTGAAACTGTGGTATCCTCCCATGAAAACGTCACTTTTTCAAAACCTGCACCGTTATAATGTCTCTCAGTACTCTGAATAATCTGAATTTTACTTTGTAAATTTAGCTTGCCAATTTTTTATTTTAACCTTATTAATCTATAAGTCTTAAATTTAAATGATAGTTTTCATAGGCCATTTTTTCAGAAGATCTTCATAAATGGTGACTATGCGTGCAAGTACCTGTAGTTGCATGAGCAGAAAACTTACTTGAGCACTCCAAGAGTATGCATACCACAGTATGTGCTTTGCAGCTACCTTTTCTGAGGACCTTCCTCTTCTTGTTCTTCACATCGCTTTCTATCCTGGCTATAATGATGACATTTTTATGATGAAATATATCTGTATCAGAAACTTTCACCAGAAAAGCTGAAAATTGAGCAGTTATGTATTGATGTCTAAGCCATGGCTTCGTATTTTAGTACTATTACAAATTAGCAGCATGTTCGGAGGTCTGCTCCCTCAGAAAAACAGAAGTCCTATTTACAGATGAAAAGATCATCCTTTTTCGCATTTATTTCTTCAAGGGTTTACACAGCTGCAGTTATAGTCATGCATTGGAGAAAAAATTAATACACAGTTTGTTACTTTGTTTTGGGACCTTGGGTAATAGGAAAGACCTCTCATTTGCTTTTACCAGCAAAAGCTTTCCGCTTTGCTGGGGTGGCTCAAAAGATAAGCTGGGGAGGAGATAGATGAACTTGGGGCTGTGTCACTCCCCGAAATGGTCAGTCATCCCAAAGGCAGTGAGAGATGAGTGAGTGGGTGCTGTGTTGAAGGCCTGGTTGCTTTGGAGGAAAAGGCAGGAAACATCCTTGCCCCTAAAATAGATGAAAAATGCTGCTGAAGCAGTGGAGATACCTGCCTGGCAGTGAAACTGTTTCTACATGTCTTGCAGACCTTTATTACGTCCCTTGTGCTCTGCCAGCTGTGGCGGTGCTGTACTTGGTGGAGTGGCTGAATAGGTTATTTAGGCAGCCCCTACCAGGCTTGCTCAGACTCTGTCAGGTTTCCATCTATTTTGGTAATGCTGTTGGTAGGTTCCCAGTGGATACCAGGCAGCTGCTGATACTGGAGAGAGCAATCTCCAAGTGTTTGCAGCCGGCTTTAGAGATGATCTGGATACAAATCCAGTGGGGTTCTGAACAAAGGCAAGAGAAAATTATAATTAAAACTGAACAGAGACCCAAGTAGCTACTGTTTTTTATTTAAGTGATGAAGAACAGTCTCTTAGCACGCAATCAGTGGCTTGAAAAAAGAAAAAAAGGAATTAAAAAAAAAGTAAAGCATAGTAGTTGGAAGAAAACATAGTTTGGCACATGTCTGACATTCAGATTATAGTAATCTTGTGTGCTTTATTGACCTTTAGCAAAATAATGAACAAAATCTATGTCATGAGTTTTTATTATAAATAGGTTCACAACCAGAAGTGCCGCTTCCCATTTTCAGTGTTGGCTGCCTTTGTGATCCCTTTGTCCATCTTGGGCCTAGAGTGCAAGTCACAGCATGGGCTAGAAATAAGCCTGTTTGTAGGAACTGAGTGTAGTGGGTTGACCCTGACTGGTTGACAGGTGCCCAGCAAAACCACTGTCACTCCGTCCTCAGCTGGACAGGGGAGAGAAAATATAACAAAAAGCTTGTGGGTCAAGATAAAGACAGGGAGAGAGAACTCAGCAATTACCGTCATGGGCAAACCAGACTTAACTTCAGGAAATTAATTTAATTTATTACCAGTGAAATCCGAGTAGGATAATGAGAAATATAACCAAATCTTAAAACCACCTTCCCTGCACCCCTCTCTTCTTTCTGGGCTCAATTTTACTCCTGAGTTCTCTACATCCTCCCCCCAAGAGGCACAAGGGTATGGGGAATTGGGGTTGTGGTCACTTCATCATACATTGTGTCTGCCACTCCTTCCTCCTCACAACCTTCCTCCTCACAACCTTCCTCTGCTCCAGTGTGAGGTTCCTCTCATTGGAGACAGTCTTCTATGAACTTCTCCAACGTGAATCCTTCCCCCAGGCTGCAGTTCTTCACAAACTGCTCTAGTGTGGGCCACAAGTCTTGCCAGCAAACTTGCTCCAGTGTGGGCTTCTCTCTCCTTGGGTCAACATGTCCTGCCAGAAGCCTGCTCTAGCACAGGCTTCTTACAAAGTCGCAGCCTCCTTCAGGCACATTCACCTGCTGCAGCGTGGAGTCCTCCACAGGCTGCAGGTGGATACCTGCTCCACTATTAATGTCCATGGGCTGCAGAGGACAGCCTGCCTCACCATGGGCTGCAGGGGAGTCTCTTCTCCGGTGCCTGGAGCACATCCTCCCCCTCCTCCTTCATTGACCTTGGTGTCTGCAGAGTTGTTTCTCTCACATATCCTCACTCCTTTCTCCAGCTGCTGTTGCACAGCAGTTTTTCCCCCTTAAATATGTTATCCCAGAGGTGCTACCACTGTCACTGATGGGCTCAGCCTTGGCCTGTGACAGGTCTGTCTTGTAGCTGGCTGGCATTAGCTTTTAGCTGGAAGTTCTGAGGCTTCTAGCAGCTTCTCACAGAAGCCACCCCTGTGTAGTTTCCTCCACTACCAAAACCTTGTCATGCAAACCTAATACACCAAGCCTGTTTTTTAGGAGAGAGGGTTTTATATAAAATAAAAACCACTCTGTCTTTGGGATATATGAAACTCCTGCCCACTTGGAGCAGAGGAAGAGGCTGTAAAGCTGTGGGCATTGCTAGGACAGAGAGTTCAGTCATGTTTGCATGACAGGACAATCTGTCACCATCAGGCACGTAGCTCGGGACACAGCTTTGCATGAGAGATATATGTAACCTGCCAAGTATGAACTTATGTCTTTTAATTTCGTGGTCTTGAGTGAGGTATCAGCTAGTAAAACTAAGATAAAGTTAGTGGGAGACTAACAGCTCTGCCTTATCAACCTTGAGTTTCAGCTTTTTTACCGCTGAAGAAAAGCAGTGATGGTGTTTGGCTGAAGGGAAGTTTGTATTGTCTTGCGGCCAGCTGTACTCCTGGGTCAGGCAGATGCCTGGGGATGCATCTTGTCAGTAGTGCCTGGCTAGGTACAGCTGCTTCTGGGCAGTGAGTGGAGTATTTCTAAGAGTACACAGTGTAAGGAGCCTTATGCTGGGGTTCTTTGTTCAGTCTCCACTGGCTTCTGCTTTTTTATGGTCGGGTTGAGAGCACCGAGGGAAGGAACAGCACAGTGTTTGTTCTGATACAAGAGCAGCAGTTTTGCTGCTAAGCAAAACTGTTAATATAGGATACTGTGTTTCTAAGAGACCGAGCAATGTCGTGATTCTTGCATCCAGAAAGGGAGGAAGCACACCACCAGTGTTTTATGGCATTATCCAGTCTGAGAGTGACTACAGGGTCACTGCAGTTGCTAAAAGGAGTCTAAGCTATGATCTTGTGCTATCAACCCTATTTATGTATTTCACTATATTTCACTCACATTCAGTAACAGTATGAAAAATCTTGTGCTCCAAATAGAAACTTTATTTGCCTATATGTTAAAATACCTTTGTATGGCTTTTTTCTGGTCTTTCTAGTCATGCGTCTCTCTCTCTTCGCCCCCCACTACCCCTGCTCTTTTAGTCACCACAGACATTAGTTTCAGAATGGAGCTGCATTCTTATCTTTCTTATCTTATCATTGGTTTGGGGTTTGTGGATTGTATTCTGTGTTTTACTTCTTTGCTGTTGTTTAATATTCCCTTCTGGGGAAAAAAAAAAGGCTGTTTTCTTCAGATGATGCCCTCTTACAATTTTCTTCACAGCTTGCATATCTCACTTCTAATTACATAAAGGACAGTTGTCTTCTTATTATTCTCCATGTCAAGAAGAGGACTGGTGTTTTTTAGTTCACCTGTTTATACCTCTAAAATAGTTGGCAACATGTTGTCAAAAGCTCTTTATATTCTTGTTTTCTGGAAGTTGCCATTTCTCCAACGTTCACCCTTTCCTCTTACAGTATTTTTCTGACTTATGTAATAATTCCAGCTCAAGTAGACATTTTAGTACCTTTTATTTTGTGTAACCTTTATTTCTTATAAAGTTTAAACATTCCTCAACCCCTCTGTCCTTCTCATCACTATATTTTGTCCAGTTCTTTATTCTAATACTTATCTCAAAATGAATGTTGCTAATAAATCCAGTATATTGAGTTTATTATCGCTCATTTGGTACATGCTGAGCTTGGAATTAGAATGGATGTTGATTCTGCCATAGAAGAGCTTTTCAGTCCTTCTGTCATTTTGCCTCTCCTCTCTCCTTTGACTTCATTCTCTGAAAAGTCATTTGAATTAAATTGATCAGAGACAAGATTTTGGAACTAAACTACTTCACTGGAAATGAGGATAAAACCAAGATTTGTGTTTCAATGAGTAAATGCTAAAATTTCCCTCTAGATTTTTTTCATTATTTCATGAGTCTGCCTCTGCCTGAAAAATGAAAACAGGCTTGGCAATTTGAACTGACAGTGGATTTCTCTAAGGTATTTGATTGCACTGTCACTGCAATGAATACATGACTGCAGCCTCCGAGTCAAGCTTTGTAGGAGCTGATTTTTACAGTAGCTAAATGTTGGCCCAGCTACCACCTAACTTGCATGAACTCCAGTATCTGTCAAGCACAATTTCTACTTCTTTGGCATGCCTTACTTTTCATTCTGTAAATATTTTATTTTCCTTTTTTTTTCTTAAACTAAGATGCATTTTTCGTAATCTGAATACATTTTTTTCATAAACTTCTGGGATATTTTAGTGGCTGATTTTTGTTTGTTTACATTGTTATGAGCCTGGCAGGATAACATGGAGATAAAGCAGAGATCCACTTGGTTTTTTTTAATAAATTTTGGAACATTGATACTGGCTTGTAATAGCTTGACCGCTTTTGCATAAAATCTGCATTTTGAAATTACAGTCATTTTGCTGACCTTGTACATGTAAAGATATATTAAAAAAGATAATATTATCAAGGTTGCATGGCTGATGGGGATCTAGAGGTATTGGAGTAGCTTTTACTCCATGTTCACAGGCAGCCACAGGATTTTAATTGTGTTGCCTTGATTGTGCTCTGTCATTCGTTAGTACTTGAGGCAGCTTGTGCAGCTGTAACTCAGGTATCCTTGTATGGTGGCCTGTCTCCTGGAGGAGATGTACCTGCTGTCCACATCGTACGTAGATCTCTTTCTGTCGTTTTGTTCAGCAACACACAAGCCTTCTCTGGCAAATAAAGTAAATGAGGAAATTAAAGAGAAGCTGCCTAAAGATTTATTTACTGTATGAAAATCCAGCATGGTGATTGGCTGCCTGAGCCTGAGTGACAAGCTGGGAAGGAGAAAAAAGCAAACCTGCAGCTGTGTAGGAGTAATGAATGTGTAACACAAGTAGCGTCTTCATGAAAACAAATGAGCTTTAAAAAAATAATTTAATACAAATGCATGTCTGTTAATAAAATGACTAAGCAAGATTTGTGTTTCCTGAGAGTATCAAAAAACATTCAACCGAAAATGAATATATGTGATGCCATGCGCTGTTTAGTCAGGATTACTAGCTAGCACTAAGCCGCACTATCGGCCAAAGCACAAGCTTTTAATCTCTGAATGCTTGAATTGTTCTTAATATTTTTCAAAATCTAAATTGGGTCATAAATGTTTTGGCAGTTTCAGATTAGCAGCATAGGGGGTGGAGGGCATTATAAAACACACCATGTGATAGAACAGTTGAGTGCACTGATTACTAGGCTGCGCAAGTAGATAGAGCCAAGTGGGAGGGCACCTTCACATCAGGAATGAGGGGTGCTGGCCCTGCGGTCAGAGGAAAATCCTGCGTAGTGCCTTCCTGTGCCATGCGTGACTGGCCGATTATCTCGGTCCTTCATGAAGCCCTGTATTCCCTCAGCGGATATTTTGAAACCACCTGCTAGTCAAGGATCAGCTCCGTTCACTAACAAAGGCTCGACAATCTAACACAACAGGAGAATTTCTCCTAAATAGCTCCTGGGAAGGTCTAGAAAAGGTAAATGTCCTTGGTGAAGGCCACCCTGCTAAAGGGCAGGGAGAATGCAGGAGAAAAACACAGATTGAGCATGAGGGAAAAAGATCAGAAAAAGAGTGAAAGGATTGTTCAGTACCTGCGGAACACGTTACCTCAGAGTACTGCGATATGAAGGAAGAAAAAAAATACACACCTGAAACAGACATGATACAAGAAACTGGGCTATTTAGCTTGCATATTTAGTTGACACGTTATCTCAGGGGATGAAGTTGACTAAATAAGCTAAATTAAAAGCCTAGCACAGAAAAATAACTTATACCAGCCCCCCAAAAACATAAAAGCAGTGATCTTCTTTAAAGCTAGTCTGTTTCCTCTCAAATATCATCCAGTGTTTTGCATTATAACTTACATAAAAATACCAACAAGCACAGTCGTTGTGAATAATATTTTTCAGACTTCTCTTGGCATTAAGTACACCTCATTAATTTGACTTGCATTCTTCTGTCATCCCTGTAGCAGCTGAAACAAATGATTTCATGGAAATATCACATTAGTCCATTTTGCATACATGTATTATTATGCAATCTTTTATTGCCCATTCACATTCAGATTTTCTTGAATGGCTCTTCTTCCCTGTTTAAACTACTGTTTCCTTATTCCAAACAAAGAAATACTCTTTTCCTCTTATTTTTCCCCTCTGTACTTTTGAAGTGTGTGCATGATTTATAAACATTTATATTCAAAACTTTTCTAAATTGTGAGGACATACTATGGTTGTTCCTAGGCAGAGGATGAAATGAAGATCAGAGTGGCTATATTTTAAAGTCTTTTCTCATTTTGAATACTCACCTGGAAAAAAAAATCAGATCTGTCTTTTAATGAGTATTTAACATTCTGTTCCCCTATAGACATGGCTACAACAGTGTCTGATTTGAACATGTGACATTTTTAATCCTAGAGTTTTTACATGTACTGCACAAGAAGTATGATTTCACAACTAAATTGTATACATAGATAGTGTTAAAACATGTGCTTCCACTTGGTGTTTTTCAAGTTCTTTTCTAACAGCTCAATAATGTTAAGATTCTGGACCCCTTGACCCAGTGCTGTTTCTGGAGGGATATTGCCTTATGGCATATATAAGGCTTGTAGAATTTGGCCTGATTTGTTTGCTTCTGTCCAATATTTTTAGCTTTGTTCTCTGTGAAAACCTATAGAATTATTTAGTGCATGTTGCTGCCTCTCTACTTTTTCCTAAACTGTCTGCCTGCTCTTGCCTACTTTTTTATATCCATACCCCTCTGTTCCTTCTTGTCCCTATATTCTGGTGTTCCAGCTGCACAGCTTTTTCGCTCATTCTCACTTTATTGAAAAGCAAGAGGAGAAAGGTGATTGTAATGAGCCAGCTTTGTACATTATCATGTATTTTTCTGCTGCCCAGATGAAGTCATTGCAGGGAAAGAACTGCTTAGTTTCTGCAGCAGTGAATGATGGAAAATCCTCACCACAGGCCAACCTGGAACAGTGACCATGCCCCAAGCTAGAACTGTTACACCTACATCAGTACCACCGAGTATTCAGAGAACACAGCTGCTATATTTCAACTGATCTTTTCTGAACAGTGGTGAATTGTGATTTTTCAAAAAGCAAAAGTACTTCATTAAATCTAGGAGATTTTCCACAGAGTTGTATTAGGAAAGTTAGAATAGGAGCATCCAACGTGTTGAAATCTTGAGTGGTTCCAGTGTAAATCTGCCACCAGGACAACTGGATATCCCTGGCTTGTGCAGATGGTTTGGTCAGTCCAGATCTGCAGCTGTGGAAGCAATGATACTGCAGTGATTGCTTCAGGCTGATCTTGTCAGATGATGTGGGAACCCCACCCCATTTAGCCCTGGCTGTCGTAGAATGGGAGGATCCCTAGTGAATTTTTGTCATGTCCAACCCATGCACTGTTTGTAGGATTTCCCTTTCCCTCATGTCTCAGGTGTGTAATATTTCCTGCATGGCTCTGAGCCACTTGAAGATTTAGGGATACTGCTCAAGAGGATAGAAAGGTTGGCCAGCCCGGTGCTGAGTCAACTGCCAAAATTGGCTGAAATGGTTTTCAGACTGAGCATATGATGGGTGACTTTCCCAGCATCGTGCTTTGGAAAACAGCCAAATTGGTTCAGCTACAGCTTTCAGAGAAGAATAATGTGGGAAATCTCAACTGGAAATTTTCTTTTTAGCAAACACAAAAATCAGTAAACATGGAGCTTACCATCCAGGACTCGAGGAACAATATTAACGCTCTAAAACGGTTAGGCTTCTGTTACTATTACTCTTCATTACTGAAATAGCTGTACTATTTTTTTCATCATTTACACTCACTGATACAGTAGTTCACTTACTGTGAGCATTTAGCTGTACGTTGTTTTGGTACACACGCTATATTGTGCTATTAAAAAACACTGCTGGAAAAGGTGATGTTTGGTATTGATCAGGTGTATAATGCCTTCTTATTTGGACTGTGATGAAATTTAATAATCTCAGAAGTAATTCTAATGTGTCATGCGTTTCCTGAAAGTATAGGAAATAAAGGAGCTTTTTTACCTCCTGGGACATATGTTTAATTAAGTTATTGTCTTTCTGTAAAATGTGGCCAGAAATAATGTATGTGCTCAAAATGCTTACTGGTTTAATAGATCAAATGATGAAATAGTGTTCTGCTTTAGACACAGACAAGCTCTTGAGCTCTTACAGCATGGTTATTGTTCTTTTCTAGCTGCTTCATATGAGAATGTAATGCAGGGTGATTACTGAAGTTTTTATCTGGTTGATTACCGTGTTAACCTGGCACTCCAGTAAATTGTCAGAACATTATGCATGAGAGCGCTTTAGCACACAAGCACACTGTGGTTTTCATTTTATTTTACTGTTTTGTAGGATTGCATTGATGTGGGTTGGTGGGAAGGAGAACTCAATGGCAGACGAGGAGTGTTTCCAGATAACTTTGTCAAGCTTCTTCCTTCTGATTTTGAAAAAGAGGTAAGCAATATATTCTTTCATTTCTGCTTTAAAATATAGAATGAAAGTGGAGTTGAAAGAAATTTTATTTCAGATATGTGCTTTTGACAAAGTCTTACTTCTAACTTAATAACAAAAAAACACTAAAGGAAACAAATTTCTGGGTTACAAAATATCCATGAAAAGAACATGTGGCACTCCAAGTCATATTGTGTAGTTTCTCTAAAGAGTTTGATTAACCTGTCTAGTCAGTCCGCCTCCACTACATTGCTCTGAAAGCCCTCTGTTCTTTGTCCTGCCTTTGAGAGAGGAGCTGGAGGTCCCCACTTGCTGAGTCAGATGATGCAGTGGTGACCAGAATTGTTAACTTTTCTCCATTGTTTTTGTGGTGGAATATGAAAAGTTAGTGTACCACCTGCATGCTGACTGCCAGCAGTCAAGCCACCTTCCAGAATGAAAAGGGTGAAATTTTACCTGTGAGTTTCAAAAGACACCACTGAGCTTTTGGTATCTCAGAGCCATGTTTCTTTACCTCTCTCAGAATTATTTTAAAAGAAGGTATAGTCACAGAATCACAGAATCTCAGGAGTTGGAAGGGACCTCGAAAGATCATCCAGTTCAACCCCCCTGCCAGAGCAGGATCACCTAAACTAGGTCACACTGGAACTCGTCCAGGTTGGTTTTGAATGTCTCCAGAGAAGAAGACTCCACAACCTCTCTGGGCAGCCTGTTCCAGTGCTCTGTAACCCTCACAGTAAAAAAGTTTTTCCTCATGTTCAGATTGAACCTCCTATGTTCCAGCTTGCTCCCATTGCCCCTTGTCCTGTCATTGGACATCAGAGAGAAGAGCCTGGTTCCTTCCTCCTGACACTCACCCTTTACAAATTTATAAACATGAATGAGGTCACCCCTCAGTCTCCTCTTCTCCAAGCTGAAGAGACCCAGCTCCCTCAGCCGCTCCTCATAAGGGAGATCCTCCACTCCCTCGATCATCCTTGTGGCCCTGCGCTGGACTCTTTCAAGCAACTCCCTGTCCTTCTTGAACTGAGGGGCCCAGAATTGAACACAATATTCCAAATGCGGTCTCACCAGGGCAGAGTAGAGGGGAAGGAGAACCTCTCTCGACCTACAAACCACACCCCTTCTGATACACCCCAGGATGCCATTGGCTTTCTTGGCTGCAAGGGCACATAATATCTATGCAGAAGCTTTTCCAGCTTCTGCTTATTTGAAAGAGACATCATGTTACTTGCCAAACAATATTTAGAAATCCTGCAGCTTCCAGGAAGAAAGTAATGGATTACTTCCCTCAAAAATCCATTCCATTTTTAGGCACCTTTTCTGTCATCAGTGGGATATTACGAGCTTGCAATCAGGCTTTTGATGAGTATTTCACAGTGACAGTGTAAGCCTTCTGTGATAAAACCGAGACTTACAGACACTCAGCTTCAGTCTTTGGCAATAAAATTGGATGCTGGAGGCAAAAATTAAATAACTTGGAAAGTTTAATAAAGCAACTATTAAACAACTCACAGAAGCTAACATAATAATTACTGAAAATGAAAGTAGAAGAGCAGCAAAAACTGGGGGAGATGAAAACACAGTTCCATAGCAGAGTGAATATCCCAGCTTTAGGCCTAGTAATAAAAGAAGGTGATTTCCAGAAGAGGCAGAAATCATAAATCTTAAGACATAGTGAGCCTATTAGAGGGGGAAAAAGTCTTTAATCTCATCTATTATATTTTTTTTAGTCATAAAATTTATTCAGTCTTTTTGAACTTAAAAATTCTATATCTTTTAAGGTTTTTTTTCTTTAGAGTAATATGGATATAACTTGTAGAACAAATTGAATATTCAGACACTTAGCAATTGCAGCTAGGCTTGCTGTAAATGTGGAGAATACAATTTCATTAGTTTTTAAAATGGCACAGATTTGGCTATATGAGCAAGTAACTGGTAGGACTACAGACTGTCTGTCTTTGCTCAAATTGGTCCTAAAAGGGAAGGAAATTGATACTTTTCCAGTGGTTTTAGTCAGGTATTTTCTCATGTGATCCAGAAGCCTTGGATTCCATCCCATGGTCTGAAAGTACTTGTCGCAGTGCTCCTTCTGCTCATTGAACAAAAGCTTGGGATCTTTTCCCATCTCCATCTTCAGTCCCCCATCTTCCAATCCTCATTCTTTTCCACACGTAGCTATTCTTCTCAGGCCTTTTCTATTCACTACCTAGTACCAGTCTCCACCTCTCAGGTGGTCTCAATTACAGGATTTTCCCCTGAGGTCACTACCTGAGCCTAAATCACCATATGGATTTACTTTCTATCCCTACACCCAATTTCTTTATCCAGCTTGTTTTCCGCTCTCCTCTCATTCTTTGTCCCTGCTCTGTAGTTTTGTTCTATTCTTGTCCAACCAATCCTGGTTTCCTTGCTGTTGGCTTCATTTCTAGTCTGTCTCCTTCTCAGTTATCTCATCAAGCCACAGGCCCTTGTAATTCCTTCTTGCTTCTCCATGTTTTCCTCAGAAGTCTTAAGGCTCCTTCATGCTACCTCCTTTCTGATCTTTGTCTGCCTTTTTGAAACAATATATTTCCCTCGTCAGCTTCCAGTTAAAGCCACTTTGTCTAATGAACCATAGGATCCTTTGTCCTTTGTGTTTATCTACATTAGAATTTTAGTTTTAGTCAGGAGTGGGGTTTGTAGTGAATCTCTCACTTGTCTATGTGCACTTGCTATGCTTTGGTTTGCCTCAAAGACAGGTCTCAGGGGACATGGACTAGACTTCTTTCACATGAGAACTAAACCAAAAGATGTGCTGAAGGAATGCATCTAATATATTGCAGCTGCTGACCTGTGGATAGTGGCTCACACCACTCCAGAATAAAACGCCAAACGTGTATATTGAGCTGTTGGATCCTCAGCACCAACTATTTCACTCTGCAGCCGTTATCAACCAAACCCCAATTTCTATCACAAGACAGTCACTGTCCCTGTCTTCTTTCCTTTCCACATTTTCTGCATTTAAACCTTGAACCATGTTGCCTGAACTCTTGCAGAAGTGTCTCTGAGAGTGTAAGGGACAATAGCCCATGGCAGCCAAGCTAAAGATCATTCTGAGCTCCTGTGTTCTTGGCCACAGCTTTCCCAGGTTGATGACAGGAGGTGATCTGGTGAGGATAAGCTGGTAGGAGACACCTGAGGCTTGCAGGATGGTAGCTTCAGAGATTTAGGCTGTTAGACTTAGTCTGCAAAATTGGTGTTGGTTTGGTTTTTTTTCTGGAGGTGAATATATTTGCTAGATTTGAGAGAGATCCCTCAGGAAGGGTGAGTGGCAAGGGCTCAGCCTTCACAGAAAACCTGCTCCCTGTCAACGTTCAGATTAAGACTTCAGAGTTCTAGGGCAGAAGCTGAACTAATTACTGCAAGTAAGCAAAACAATTGATCTTTCTTGAAAGTAGGTGAGGATTTTGACAGAAATACAGAAAATAATAGAGGGGGGAAAATCAACATGAGTTTGATAGAAAATATCAACCTAAATGGTTGGTTGAAGTTTGGCAAAGCTACGCACATCTGGAAACATAATCTTTTGGATAGTTCCACAAGACAATATACAGTGTTACATAGCCAGCAATGTAGTGACAGTGATTGTTATTGATCTGTAGCAAAGGAAATAAGGTTGTTCTCAGAAAAAAGGATGAACATATGAAGAAAGCAGTTATTAAATTTTAGTTGGGCTTTATTTTTAATGAATTTTTTTTAATTTTTAAGAGTGAGAGTTAAGGTATGTCAATTGACCTGGCATGGTGCTCCATTTGCTTTTGTGTTCATTCCATGATGTACGTAGTGTATGGTGGTATGGTGTGTCTGCATACACACACATGAACACAGAAAGCAAGCTGTTCCTTCCCTAGCCTGCAGGTGAAGAGTAATGGTTCTGGCGCTGATGTTGTGGTTTTGTTTCTCAGCCATACTGTTTCAGATCTATTAGGAAAAAAATCATAACAGAGAAGGTAAAAGTAAAAAAATACAGATTCACCAAACATCTAAAGCTCTCATAACTTCCTTTCACAATTGGAGCTTTAAGTGTGTCATAGTCAGTGAATAAAATGTAGCGTTTGCAGCATTCCCTGTATTCTGCATTTTTCCCCATTTATGAGTCTGAAAAAACACACTTCAGGTTTTGCTCTATCTAGCTAGTGTTTTTGTGTTTGTTTGACTTTTTTTTTTTTCAAAATGGATTGGAATATTTACAAAATTAATTTTTCAATAAATAGGTTTCTTTAGTTAAGCAAGGATCAGGTATTTCTCTAATCTTAAAGGCACATAAACTGGACTTTTTGTTTTCCTCAGCAGGACATTTCAATTGCAAAAGTAGAACAATGTTATTTTATTTGTCAATGCTATTTTCTTTCTTCAGATTCATTTTAATGAAGTTGTTACAGGGGAAATACCTGACAGATCTGTAGTCTCAGTTCTTGTAATTATTAATGTTAAACAACACATGATTAACTCCAACCTTTACATGAATGAGATTTACAGACATTTTGAAGCAATTTGTTCTCTTTTGTTATTAAATTTTAGAGACCGAAGAAACCACCACCTCCATCAGCTCCTGTTATCAAACAAGGATCAGGTAAGGTGCAGCTGATTTTGTACAGCACATATCAGTGAGCACATCTCATTCTAAATTAAGAGTATTCAAATGTATATAGAATGAATCTACATCAAAATTGGAGGTGTCTAGACAGCAAGTAATAAATCAGAATCAAATTGCAAAAAGATTATAACACTGAAAGACTGTAGTGTGCTTTTTGAATTTATTGCAGGCAACCATCTGCACCATTTTAAAATAATGTATTTTGCCTCTTAAACATGTTAATTTGGGGCGATTGTGATACTTCAGTTTTTAAAACTTCTCTAGTTCCATTCCTTGACTGAAGTTGCTTGTGTGCATGTATTTGCAGTATAGACCCCATATGTTGTGGTCTAGTAATACCTGCAGGAGAAAACTGCATTCAGTTCACACCTGCTAATCTGATTTATTCTAGAGATAAAGAGCATTTTTGTGTATCTAAAAGATAGTGTCAGTTTCCGTGAAACTTAGAAACAGTTAAAGTACCTGTGCTCTTGATAGTTCTGACTTCAGAAACCAAGTTCCTGTTTGCATTCATGTAAAATCACTAACCACAAGGCATGGGATGCTCTCAAGAGTTTTCATTTGTATTGCAGTTGTGGTGGAAACATAACTATGAGTGGAATTCTTTAATCCCTTAACTCTAGTTGGTTTGTTAAAATTCCCCCACTGCTTCCCCCACTGCTGGCGCACATGAAAAAAACAAAATGAGCACGTCCAATCTATCCAGGTTATTTTTCTTGTCACTGTGGTCTGTTCCAGCGTTCAGTGCTTTAAAAACTAAATTTCCCTCTCCTACAGTCTTGATCTATTAATACAAGAACAAGTTACACCAGTGGGCAATTTACTGTGAATCAATAGGCTATAATTTAACTAGTTGGAATTTGTCAAGCAGTTTTTTGACTACAGAATCGTGACTACAAATATTTTGTTTGCTTATTGACACCCATGGTTTATTCTTCACTCTGTCTTGAGACTCCTAAAAACATTGATTTGATTTTAAGATCAGTAAGCGTCCAGTGAGAGCAGTGTAACTTTGCCATCTAGTGGTGGATGCATACTAAAGATGTCTTAGTGACAACTGATATTACAGCCTGATACATTTTGGAAAAGATCTATAAAACTTTATATTTCTTTCCATTTATACTGCTATAATTAGAGAATAATACTTTTAATATGTTTGTACCTGTTTGCACCCAACGCATTAGCTGTGTCACAACAGCAGGATAATGTGCCCGCTTTCAGAAGGAAAAATAGATGCATGAAGGGTGCAGACAATTTGATTAAGGCCATCTAAATCTGTGGCAAAGCCAAGGCTATTGCTGTTCTTTGTTTTCATGCTCAGTGTTTGATTAACCCTGGCTGATTATGTACAGGCGTTTCTTCTGTTACATGTTTAGAGGTGAAAATCAGCCTATGTTTATTACTGTCCTGACATCCTCTACTTTGTCAGATTATCACTTCGCCAAGATAACACTGTATTTTACCACATCCTCATGTCAGGCCTTAGTGTTGGTAGTAGGTAACAATTTCCAGTAATGTTTCTGCATATTTAACCAATCATAGTGTGTTTAATAAATTGAGAACTGTCAGTTGCAGCCCAAATAATTAAATGTCAGTATCTTCTGATACAGAGCATAAAATCATAGCAAGAATCAGAATTGGCCTTTGTAGTACAAGCAGTACATCTGTAAAGCAGGTGTCTAGTTTGTATTATAGTATAGCTGGAAGTTTGGCTGTATTTCCAAATTCTGCACAGCAGTAGACTGCCAGGGCCATCTGTGCTGGACTACTTTACAAAGCAAGGTGAAAACTGTACAACCAAAGTTAGGAGCATGAAGTCCTTACATAGTTGTTGAAAAGCAGTGGGCATTTCACTGGGTAGCTGGGGTAAGCAATACAACTGCATCTGAACCAGAGGATGGGAATCTCTGTTGAGGCCTTCTGGGAGCTGGTACAGAGTTCACCAGAGCTTCCTTGCAGGTGACCTTCTTCTGGCAGCTGAGGCAGGATCATGGTGCCTGCCTGGGCACTGATTCATCTGGGGGTCACAACCCAAGCAGGGAACATACCTGAGTCTGGGAGCTCCTAAGTGTTTGTAGGCTCCTTGTTTTAGACATGGTCTGAGAGTGTGTGTGTTAATGACTGTTAATCTTACTGTAATATTTAGATTTGTGTCTGTTTTTTCCTTGAACACACTAGTATGTGCAAGATTATCAAGATGTTGACTTGTGCTTTGTTTAACTTGTGTTTAGAAAGGCTTTAATTGGTTTCTAGCAACAGTTTCTCCTCTCCAGAGTGAAGTATTTTTCATAGAACCATAGAATCATTTAGGTTAGAAAAGACCCTTAAGATCATTGAATCCAACAGTAGAATGGAAATTCAGTATTGTTTATTGACATGATAAGTGATACAAGTGTTGCCTGTCCAACAGCACATTTGTATAAAGAATCATTGGCTGGTGATACCACTGATGAGCAATTTGCACTGATGAGTACTGATTTCTAGGAACCAGCTGCAGAAAAGAGTTGCAACAGCACATTCAGAAAATGTATTTGAGAATTGCATGTAATAGAATAGATTTAAGCAAAAATTTGCATTGTGTTCCTTACCCTGCCTCCTCTGCTTTTTTTGGATGTCATCTACTGTAATTTTAATTGAAATACTAACAGTGTTACCTAAAGCAGTTTTCAACACTGCTAAATTGGAATGGCATTAGCACCTAGTAGTTAGCCAACACAGTGAAGCCAATATCCAGTAAAATATTTCTTAAATAATAGGCACTAGAAGATTATATCTTGCATGTGCCAGGAAATTTTTGCAAAATCTTCCAGTTGTTGACACCACAAGTTCCCATATTCCCTATAGCAACAAAAGTCAGTATGTACAGTTCTCTATTACAGAGGCAGAAGAAGGCAGAGGCCTACACCTCCGGGCCAAGAGCTGTCAATTAAAATAGTCATGCAGAATACTGTCAGTGCTGTTATTCTCATCCTTCTAATATGTGGAAGTGAACAGCTAGTGCTAGGGGTGAAAAAGAGAGCAGTTCTAACTTAATGTAAAATAAACCCTGTATATCCATCTATATTAAGTATTCTCTTAAATGCCAAATTAATTGATTTATTACTAATGACTCTCCCCACTGTTGAATTGCTCTTCAGTTAAGTATGTCTACAATGGTAAAAAATCTGTCCACATTTAAAAATCTGTAGTTATTGAATGTGGTTTGTTTGGGGTTTTTTTTACACAGAATGGTCTGAAAGTGCATGTTCTTTTGAGGTGCGTGCTTTGGAAACTGTCAACTTGATTGTGAAAACATAAACATGCAATTGCTTATTTGTCATTTTGCTGTAAGCAAATACTTGAAACCAGATTTATGTTCAGTTTTACGAAGACATTTTCAAATTGGAGAATGTAAGAAGCCTAAGAAATTGCAGAATTAAATCTTACATGGCTGCACATGCTGGTTTGTTGGCTTGTTCAGAATTCCAAATTTTCCTTTTTTTGACAGGTACTACAGATCGAAAGCATGAAATCAAAAAGGTACCTCCTGAAAGGCCAGAATGTCTTCCTAATCGAACAGAAGAAAAAGGTATGCAATGTGCTTTCCTGCTTGCTCTCTGCAGATAGACAGGGGAAATGGAACTGATGCACATCGTCATTTCCTAGTCCCTGTTTTCATTAAGTGTGTTGTTTGGATGTTTATTTCCTACTCTGATAGATCTGTGATGATATGCATTTTGGAAAGGATCTCGTTGCTTTTGGGCTAAATTCAGGGTATTCAATTGTACCAATGCAGAGCTGGTTCAATACCTGCAGCCTTAACTGAAGTCAAGGGGAGATATGCTCTCAATACATAAAATGCTGTCTAAAGCTCTGTGCTCAGTAAACCCCAAGTACTTGATCAAGTAAAATACACCACATCGGTGTGTGCTTTTTTCTTAACATCTATATGCCTTGGTTCTCTACTTAAAAGCAGGGTTGGTGGTATTCATGCATCACAGAGGAGTTTTGTGAAAACTTAGTCATTAAAGCTTATGAATCACCGCATTATCATAGTCATAAAAGTCATAGGCAAGCCGGCAAAGAAATGAAAAAATTCTGTCTTCAAAGCCAGGATGGAACATTGGAAGAAATGAGGCACAGTACCACACCAAGCAGTGACAGGCAAATTAAAACTTCAGTGGTTTCATTGTGTTCATTGTGTACTCTGAATGGTTTGAGGAAAATAGTTACATTGAGTCTCTAATTGAAGATAGTGTCAAGTTTCATATGGTTAAGTGGACTATTATGTTGTGCACAGAAGTTTGTTTATGGGATCTCTTAACTTTTAAGTATTTGAACTTGCAGGCTTTTAAAAGGCAGGTGTATGCACGTGACTAAATGTATAATATGCAGTTACCATTTAGTGCCAGAACATTCAGGCTTTGCACCAAGATCTGTTTCTGGATATATGTCTTAGCGATCTGACAGGTGTTTTAGCAGTTTTGTCTACTTATGTTTACTTTTAGTTATGTGCATTACTTCTCATGGTTATCTTTGCAGTAATACCCTTTGCTTTCCATTTTTGGATTTACAAAGCCAACTGTCGATACAGTAGATGAAGCTTAAATATGGTACTGTCCCAGGGTATAAATATCTGTAACTTTTCTAAATGTTGAAAAGAGGCCACAGGAGTCATGCCTATGTTTCTGGAGTACCAGGGAGTGACAGGAATTGTGTGGTGTGGCAGCAGGAGTGGCACAAGAATGTTCTTTGCGCTATGTGTTGGTACGCTGCCTAGCCCGTCACTCATGCACAGTTTAGATTCTTGGACACTGACGCAGTATAAATTGTCATAGGAATAAGCGTGTAAAAATTACACAATGCACTGGAAAAGCTTCAGTCTTACAGAGGACCTAATGATTGCATCAACTGAAAGTGTACTGGAAAAGGGTAGTGCCTGTGAGCAACAGTCACTTACTGGACTATTCCAAATCTGAAGTGGATTGTGTTTCTGGTGATTTATTCCATGATTCTGTCATTCAGAAACCTAGAACCCATTAAGCAATACCCTGTGACATCCCTAATACCTCTTAGGTGTATACAAAGGTGTAACGTTCGTGACGTACCATAGACATTTTTTGCCAAGGTAAGTGGGATCTTGACTAGTAGGATTCAGAGAGCAGAATTCTGGTCCCTTTGAGAGTTTTGTCCTTTCTTTAAGAAGAACCAGGTTTCCTTTGCTGTGGCAAATGTGTTTACATGTTTGTTTTGTATTATAAATTTAGACCATATTATTTACAAGAGTTATTCATGTGTATTGTACTTTACTTACTCACAGGCATTGCGTGTTTGGCATTGAATATTAGTATTGTGACGCTTCCTAACTATGCATAATCAGTTCTGCACATAATCCAGTTTCTTATTGGCAAACTGTAAAATTCAGCACACAAGTCTGTGCTTAAAAATCTAAATAAAGGTCTGATTTTTCCAAGAGGTTTACAGCCTGCAAAACATCGCTAAATTTTAATGCTTGTATTTTCATCGAAACACACTTTTTCCCCCCCAGAAATGGTATTTCTGTGTTTGTTCAAGAGATGTTAAGAATATCCAGCATAATTGTCTTTGTGACCTTTTAACTTAATATTGTTTCATATTAGAATCTGATATAAGTTGTGCTCATGGGAAAGTGTTCCATATGGTATCTGTTTTTTGCCATTCTGATTTTCTACACTCAGAAATCAGTAAGTTACTAAAATAAAAAAATAGCATTCCCATTCAGACACTGCACACACACATTTCGGCCATGAGGAATTACAACAAGCGGAACAGTCACGCAGGGCAAACAGCTGATTTGTGGTAAACATGTTATTTCAAATAAAGAATGATTTAAGACAGGAGTAGAAAGGAGGTAAATTATTTCTTTGTGTGCAGTGTATCCAGAGTTGAAGATTTCTTGTTTAATTGTAGATTTGTGAGTGCAAATGAATTCCACTTAATAATATCTGTGTTCTTTTTTTCTGGAAATAATTGATTTAAAGAAAGATCAGAGAGAGAGCAAAAACAGTTAGACTTGCAGAAGCCTTCAGTTCCTGCTATACCTCCGAAGAAACCTCGGCCACCCAAAGCAAACTCTGTGAATAGACCTGGTACCTTGCCCCCGAGACGACCAGAAAGACCAGTTGTGCCTGCGACTCATACAAGGTATATTGGTTTTCCTTTGTCTTGTGCTTTTGGGATTAATGAAAAAAACGTACATTTAAGGAATTCAGATTTTACAGTTAATGTTACAATTTATTTCATGGTAAACTGTATTTAAAGAAAAAAAAGAAAAAAAAGAAAAGCCTTCTAGTCATGTGGCTGGTTCATAACTATCTTCTCAAGAATAACAGACTGTTCATCACTACTTCATTTCTACTGATGAACAGACTGTTACTGCAATATCATAGTTTCCACTTCAGAATATGTGGGAAATACCTGCATCAGTGTGTTCTGCTGATGTTGACTTTCTTAGCTTACCTAAAATTATTCCAGTTTAGCCAGGGCACTAAGTCAGTGTGAAAACTTGGATTGTACTGAGGAACAGCAATAGACAATGCACATTTCATATACTGTCAGCTTGGTTTCAGTCTGTTTTCTGCAGAATACTGCTGTCAAGTATTTATGCTCTGGTGTTGTAATGTTGCTGTCTGGTAATTCTATAATTACTTGATGATCTTTATCAGAGGTGGTTACAGCCTTTGAGGAGCACTGAGAAACTGGACTTCCAACACAACTTTATTTAATCCATGCTAGAGCTTGGAAAAGCAGAGGTTGCAGAAATTAAAGGCCTCCTCGCCTGTAGTTCTGATCAAGTCTAGATGGCTGCATTGGTCATCAGCATCTGGGTTGTGCCCTGTAGACTTCCTTTATGCATAGTGGATAGACACAGGTGAAAACCACAAAAAAAGCAGTTGCCTAAAATGGACATGCTGCACATCTTGCAGAAATACTAGAATATAGGCATAGAGAGATTTTTACTGTTGTACTGTTAGAAAAATTAGCTGCCATTGAACTACTGGAGTTCAAGTATAGTGAAATGGTGAATTAAATACCAGAATGGAGTATAAGGTTGAGTGGAATACAGTAGAAATCCTAGGCATTGATTCCTTTCATTCTTCCACATGTGCATTAAATAAAATGCTCTCGTTGTGAAATGTGAGACACATGAAATAAAAACATGGTGCCTGCCTTGTGCTGCCAGTTTCGTCTGACTTAGCTGCTGTGGCTTTGCATCTCTTAGAGTTTACCCTCCTATCCAGGTGCTACCACCACAGCTTCTTTCGGACTCCCTAGCTTTGAACATGCTTGCCCATTTGTTTCAAAATATAGTCCACACCTGCTGGTCATTTGGGCATACTTGGAAAAACAAGTATTTACTAGGACCTTTCGATTCAGCTAGGTGATGTCTTTTGACAAAGTCAATACATACCCTAGTGTTCAGTTCACTGGCTAGGCGTGTATAGGGTTAGCTGTTCTTTTGGTCTATCCTTTGCCTGGAATATTTTAAACATATTATAAATAGTTTAACCATTCAGAGTTGTGGAGGGGTGGATTATTGCTCTTCTGTTTTCCTTTTTTTCTAAGTAACAAGTTGTATAAATAAACCATGCATTTTTAAAGATATTTCAGTTTTCATGTTAACAAAGTGAAAAAGCAGATCTAAACAGTAACCCTGTTATGTTTTTAATTGTCCAAACTCTGTATGTCTAGCTTGGAAAAAAATAGGCTTTGTTCTTTTTATCTAATACTATATTTGAAAGAATTTTACTTGTAACAGTAGTTAGATTAAAACTTAGAAAAGGTGATTTTTAAGGTGATGATGATGCATGTTGACAATCACAGTGCTAGCAGTTTCCCTATGAATTACTTTATCAGCTAATTCAAATTAATGGGTTTATCTTATGTAGCTGTTCCGCCTGGTAAGCACTAACTTGTAAGGGTGTCTTGTAGAAAGAGGGCAGAAAGTTCACATAATGAAATAATCCACGGAATAGACTGAATTGCTTGAATAATTAAGAAATGTGAAACTTCAAATGGAGGCAGTCATTTCAATGAAGGTGCTTTGTTTCTAAATCAGTTCAGTTTAGTAAGGTAGTAAATATTTTTGAGACTTGCTGGTATCCATTTCCAGAATCTGAAAAACCTAAGGCAGTTAGAATAAAAACTGAACCAGCAGAATGACCTGTCATGGTGTAACCCCAGTGGGCAGCTCAGCCCCATGCAGCCACTCGCACACTCTCCCACAGTGGGAGAGGGGTGAGAATCAGAAGGACAAAAGTGAGAAAACTATGGATTGAGGCAAAGACAGCTTAACAGATAAAGCAAATGCCATGTGTGCAAGCAAAGCAAAATAGGGAATTCATTCACTACTACTCATCTTCAGACAGGTGTTCAGCCATCTCCAGGAAAGCAGGACTCCCATCAAACATAGTGGTGACTTGGGAAGATAAATGCCATATCTCTGCATGTGCCCCCCGCCACCTCTTCCACTTTCTTCCCCCCAGCTTTTATTGCTGAGTATAACATCGTATGGTATGGTATGGTATGGAATATCACTTTGGTCACTTGGGGTCAGCTGTCCCCTTCCAGCATCTTGTGCACCCCCAGCCCTTCTCGCTGGTGAGGCAGTGTGCAAAACAGAGAATGCCTTGATGCTGTGTAAGCACTGCTCAGCAACAGCTAAAACATCTGGGTGTTACCAACACTGCTTTGGTCATAAATCCAAAACATAGCATAGCAGGCTGCTATAAAGAAAATTAACTCCATCCCAGCCAAAACCAGTACATGATCCTAGGGGGAAAAATTGTTGTAGTTGTAAAGTGAGTCCCATGAGATTTCCATGGCTTCTGGTTAGCAGAAGAGGTGTTTTTTTTCTGTTCTGAGTAAGTGGCTTGCATCTTATGTATCTCACCGACTTTTTGTGGTGGTGATTGTTTTTCAATTTAAATATAATCCATTTTTATAATGAATCTCAACCAGTCTGTGTCCATGCTGCTGCTAACAGGGGCAGGTTCCCTCTCCTGGCAGCCCATTCCTGCAGCCTCCCTTATGTTAGCACCTGTGTTTGTGCAGCCGTTCAGCCATATGGGTCAGAGAGTGGCTCCAGATGGCAAGAATTCAGTTTTCAGGGTGATTTCTATTAGTGTGGGGTTTCTTTCAGACTGATCATCTGTCTGATCAAGCTGACAGTCTGTCAGGTGGGAGGGAGACACTGTGACCAAGAAGGGATGGCTTCTCTCCTTTCACAACAGTATGGATTTAGACTGGCATAATAAACCTGTTGATTCTTTTGGCAGCAGAGTTGGGTTTTTTTTGTGGGGTTGATGTCATATATCTTGGTATCTTTTGTAGTCAAATGGTAAATGTTGTAACTTTCAGCCCTAAATCACACCATCCTGAGAATCTCCTCCAAAACTGTGCCCACACATTTCCTAGAGTGCTTCCAACTCACACGATGCTCTCATTTTGCAGGAAAACAGATGTGTGCAAAGCAGAGTACACAGTCAGGTGCTCATTGCCCTGTCAGCCAGGAAACTATGTTGCCTCTTAGAGATTTAAAAATATATAAGCAATTTAAAATAAAAAAGTTAAAGACCAACAGATAAGAAAACTTAATTGACCAGGTAGATCATTTGGAGAATACCCTTATTAATCATCTTGCCAATTAAGACATTTTTCTAGGAATGTGTTAAATTTACTCTGTTTCCTTCCTGGTGCGTACTGCCTGCCATATTGATAGCTATGTAGGACTAGTTTGTTTTTCAGGTCATAAACTGGTTGTCTATCTTGTTTAGTTCACAGAGTACTTTTCACCCTACCACAGTGTTTAAATGGATTTATGTTCACTTAATCTGTGGCTTCCTCCATTTTTAAACACATTTTCAGGCTCTTTATCACAGCCTTCCTGAAGTCTGAAATAGGGTTTCCAGCCACTTTGTGTTTTGCTCATAAACTGCTGCCGTGAGTTGAGGTTCAGGCCCATCTGTCATCAGCTTATGGCATGAAAGGCAGAGACAAATGGAAAAATCAACGAGATTCAGCACCTCACTATGTATATTCCTGTCAGTGGCTGATTATTGCTATGCAGAGAAATGCACATCTGCCTGGGTCGTTTCAGGGACAGATCTGTATTTTTACCCATAAGTTGGGTACCTTACACATATCAGATGTTACAGCGCTGCGCTGGGAATAGTCATTGTGAAGAAACTATGATATCTGTTAGATGACTTGATAATGATGGTAATTATGGCATTAATTGGACAGTTGTTATCACAGTAAATGTCACAGGGATTTGTCTGTGTGCAGTGCCAGGCTACTCACCTACCACTGGGCCTTTTTTAATTGTTTCAGTAGTCAGATTACTTTAGTAAACTTAAGTAGTTGTGAGATATAAAGTTCTATGAAGAGAGAGTAATCACATTGCTTAAGTCTGAGCTCCTGTTTGATTTAAAAATAGTTGCTCTGTATGAAGTATCGCAACTCTTTGACACTTGTGTGTTCCAAAAACATTTTCAGACAGACTAGGTGTTCCGTTGTCTTGTTCTGTTGGACCTGTGGAAACAATATTCGTAGTCTAATCTCGTAAGTGGCATGCAAAAGTAAAGATAGGTCTTCGTTTGGTGGAGGGGCTGCATTTATAAGTAAATACTTGGAACTGCTGAAACACACAATGCTAGTGTGAGGTTCTCTGCCTTTCTCCAGTATTCTGCCTCGCCCATCGCTCTTGTTTATGCAAGCCAATTAATCAGAAACAATTACAAATAAGATCCTGAAGGATGTCCCTTTGGCCTTTGATTTCCTTCGTGATGAGATGCCGTGAACATCTGAAGAATTATTCAGTACACTACAGTGTCTAAAATAGGCTTTTTTGACAGGTGTTAAGGAGTAATGAGATAAGGTTAATCTATACAGCATGTCTACTTACTGGAGATTGCTCTCTATGACACATTGCTATTACTCTGGTGCTAGAAAGAAAGAATATTTCCCTCTCTCATTATTAATTGCAAGTTAGCTGTCAATTTGCTGTAACCTGCAAAAAACTCCAATAAAATGTCTCTTCTTGATCCAAATGCAGGAGTGATAGTCCAAAAGTGGAATTAGTGGGCAGTACAGTATCCAGCACTCTAGAGAAAGACTCCTCTGAAAGAAGCAATGACATCGGTAAGTTACAGTACTTTTTATAGTTTGCCTAAGAAATTGATGGTGTTAATTTCTGCTTTTTAGTGACTTTGTTATGATCCAAAAGGCAGATTGAGGATTTGGCAATGGATGTGAGTGCCTTAATATCAAATCTTAACTGCAGGGTTAAAGGATCATTTCTGTTTTACTTGAAAAAGTTTTGTTGAGGTTTTCTGTTTAAAACAAATAAAATTAAAAAGGAATTATGGAATGGTGAGCTATTTTGAATAGGAGGGCTTTTGTTATTTCTGTTTAAAAGTCTGAAAGAAGTGAGGAGGCCAACAATAATGAGTCATATTAGTTTAACAGATGTAATATTAGTGCTGCCATAGTTTTAATGCTGCAAAAGATTGTGGGTTTAGTGCATTTAGTAATCTTTACACTTTCCAATACAAAGGAATAGAAACCCAGTTCAGGCTAATTTAAATAAATTTTACTGCAAACACCAATTCAAAGCAGTCTAAATTTCTCTTGAATGTAATAACTTGTGTTCCTGCAACATGACCTGTTTAATTGGGAAATCACCTGGAAAGGAGTAGCACTAGGTTATTTTTCTGTCTTCTCTCACCCTCCTTCCTTCTCAAGTTGGCAGCGCAGGAGAGATGTTTGCAGGGTGGGTGCTGCAGTAAGTGCCACTTGGAAAGCGAGGGTCTCCAACTCCGGTCCCAGGGCTGTAAGCAAAAGCTGCGACAGCCATCTTCCACCTCCACTTGGAAATACGGCGGCGACAGCTGCTGCCGTCGCTCTCCTCTGCAGTCGCAGCTGTGCCCCGAGAGACCCGTTTTTGTAAAAGGCAGAACCAGGGTACCCTGAATGTGTAAGCATTGCTTCCTTTCGCTGGCGGCATTAAGTGTTATTTCAGTGTGGTGGTTTCTAGTAAAGCATTTCTGTGAAGTAGTAGACTTTCAACAGCCAAACCTGCCTTTTCTTCAGACTTGAAAGTGGAGTTTTAAGTTATAGATGGATTTTATTTGCAATGTAACAATAAAATGCTAAATTGATTTCACATAGTTTTATGAGCATTCATATGTCTGTGATTTTTAACTGTCTGCTGTTGCAATGGTTTATGATAATAACATTCTTTTGGAGAAGCAGGTAGTGTGTTTTTTCCAGATTTTCATTTGGGATAAACATGGAAAGCTAGAAGCTTGTGATAAATTGCATGAACGTTTTTATTGTGGAGATTAATATAAAGGAATGGTATGGAAATGGAAGTAAAATTCTACCATTTAGTGTTTGTTACTCATGTTTACAAATTTGCTTCAAAGCATGAAAACCTTTTCTTACTTGAAAGAGAAAGCTATGTCTGCAAATAGCATATAGTGGTGTCATGGAAGTAAACTTTTTTAATCCTTGTGCTAGTTTTCTTGGAATCACTACAAGGATAAAAGCTTAGAGTGCTTTGTATTTTTTCTGGTTTGTTTTGTTTTGTTGGGTTTTTTTGGTTTTGGTTTTGGTTTTTTAACAACCTATAAAAGGTTAGGTAGGTAATTTTTCATCATTTCCAGAACTTAGGTGAGGTCCTTCTGGTGTTTTTTGTTTTGTTTTGTTTTTTTAAAATTGAGAATGTTGCATAGGGTTTAGCTGGTGACCTCCTGTTACCACTAACAAGGGGAACCTACTGAGCCCAAGGATGAAATAGTGTGAATACTTAGATAAGTATAACTTGATAGGGTCAAACCAGAAGGGCAAAGCATGTTATTCTAGCCTGCTAGACAACTCATTAAAAGGAAAAAGAAGAAATCAATTATAATTTTGGAATGGAAGTGGACCTGAAGATGATAACTGTTTTAAATTTTCAGAATGCTTTTGACAGCTTGTGTAAAATATTGTTAATGAAATAAACAGTCTATTAGGAGAGGGTAGAGCAATAAATTAAAACTTAGTAAGCCAAAACTATTCACAGTGGATGAATGTCTTTTACTATGAGGAGAGGTTTGAAGTTCAGGACAGTTTATGGGGCAGTGTAATTGGAAAGATTTATGACAAATGTGTTAGATTTTTTTTATTTATTTACAAAGTGAACATTGGGTTGAAGAAATCTTGTGGCTAAATGAGTTATTGGTAAAAGTGATGTATGAGTGAATAGAGTTGTGCAGTGTATTCCAAAACACTGATATATAGTGATGGAGGTGTGAGTCCAGATAATATTTAACTGTGCTACGTGCTACCAGTGTTGCTCCAGTGTAGTATACTCTGTGGGGAGGACAGCCTCAGCTTCTCTGAGGTTCATCTTTCCAGTCAAAATGGATCTGATTAAATGTACCATTTGATGCCTTTTCAGTAATCCAAATTTACTCAATAAATTAGAGTAGACCTCTGTGACAGACAAGGTGGGGCTTAGTGGTAGTCTTTAAAGAAAATGGAAGTTTTCTGGCCTTTGCAGCAGTTCAGGTGTGTGACCATTCTGGTTAGTGTGCTCCTCTTCATTCCTCCATTAGCCTCAGTACCATTCCCAAGTACTTACAGTTCTCGGGGAGGACAGAGGAGAAGGCAGCAGTGAGTTGCAAGTTGCCTCACCCTCTTTCATGCTTATACCAAGTACTGATGGTGAATCGTGGACTGAAAATGAACACTACAGCACTCTCCTGGCTTTTTTGCACTAGCAATGTGTAAACCTGGATAGTGGCTGTTGCTTTCTCAGTCCTATAGCCAGTCTGAAACTCTTCTTTCATCCAAAGCAGAGGGATGTGCAAACGCACTGGGGAGACAGATTTGGTTATAAAAGCAAACCGCACTAAAGCTGGTTGGAGAGCGGTTTGCCATTCTGTGAAACCTTTTTAGGGATTTCTAACTTAGTTCCTTTTCCTTATTATAATGAGACCAAAACCTTTACAAGAAGAGAGGAGAAGGTATAGAGTCCATCTATATGCCATCTTCCAAAAACAAAACAAGTGATCAGCAACAACGAAATGAGTAATTGCATCAATAATTGAGAAGCAATATGCAGAGGGGAGTTGGGGAATCCAGGTTCAAAACTTGTTTTCTGTCTAAGTCTCCTGTTCTTCTAGATCAATGTGTAAACATTGCTTGTTTCAGAAAAGGCATTTTTCTGTTTGTTTTTTAAGTGTTGTCTAACCAGAAAACCCCACACCTTTAAAAAAACCTTTAAAAACATTCACTCAATATTCCCAGTCAGGAAAGTCATAAATACTTGAGCAAGGCTGAGGTCTTGTGTAGGGCTGTGCATAACATTCTGTCAGTTGCATATATAAGAAGTTATTTTTATGTAGTTGTTAGCGCATGGCTTGATTTCACTAGCGTGTTCTGTGGAGTTGTGACATGACATTTAAATTTCTTGATGAAAATACAGCACTGATTACAATTTTGCAATCTGTACTGACAAGAGCAAGTCGTGTTCAGCAACATCACTGCTGATTGTAGATATAATGGCAGCTATTACTACTGTTGTTCATGTCTTTGCTTCTTTCCACAATACTTAGAAAAAAAACATTGGAAAACTAGCCTTCAGATTATGTTATTTCAGAGCAACCATTCCTCATTCCTCCTCACTTCTTTTGTTTTCTTTTTCCCTGTTTTCAGTGATGCCTTTACTTTCCTTTCCACACATCTCTCATCCAGCTTTTCCTATTTACATCTCTTTGCCATGGGTAACTCTTCTTCATTTCATGAGGGTAAGGTGCTTTTTTTCCCATTTATTTTCTGTCCTTTCTTTGCTGTAGTTGACAATGCATATCAAACAAATACAAAAAGAAGTCTTTCATAGAACACCTAATGTGTATATGGCTATTACAGATTTTTTGAAATTAAAAGTTGAAATTGAGTGTACTGTGACAGAAAATCTTGCACCATAGCACTGAAATGAGAAATCACTATAGTTTAGTTTATTGTACTGTAAGAAATTGTAGTGGCATAAGTGACGTACAGTTTGCATGTAATGTTTGGCAATGCTGTGGTTTCATTAACCTGTTCTGACAGACAAATTACGTCATCACAAAGTTTAATGCATATATTTTGTCGTGATGTCCTTACATGTTACAAACCAAAAATATTTAGCAGCGTGCTAGGATGGTTCTCTAGTCTGAATGAGGAAAAAGACCCAATAAAACAAAATACAGAAATCTGAAGAGTTTTCACTGGCTCTCAGTGGAGCGGTTCCGTCACCCAAGACTGTCTGCAGTATTGCTGTGGTTAAATCACAGTAGTTACATCTGTTGAAAAGTCTCATGTACCAACTGTTTTGGATTGACAGGAGCTTTTTGAACTTAATTTAAAATGTTTCTAAAGCAATGTAAGTTACACTGAAAGTAAGCCCTGTTCTACCAACAGCAGAGTAGTCCTTATGTAGAATTACATTGATTTCAACAGCTTAAATTCATGCCTTACTGCATAAATTGCCTTTTTTTTAGGTTATGTGTTTCTGTTTGATTTCACAAAGAATTGTTATATGTGAGGACCAGTACAGTGACAGAAACATCTAGCACATATAATAGCTTACTGGATCAAAAGCTAGTGCTTCTAGAAAATTACTGAATTATTCTAATTAATTACTGGTATGGATTTATTTCTGCAAGTCTTTTAACTGTAAATGTACACACACTCTGAATCCTGCAATCCTGAAACAAGTCTTGCCAATCCAAAATGGGCTTGCTTTGAAATCATCGAACACTTTACATCATAAGGATTTAAGCGAAGTGTTTGTCGTGGTTTAGCCTGGCAAGCAGCTAAACACCACACAGCTGCTCACTCACTCCCCCCACTTCCCCAGTGAGGTGGCAGAGAGAATCAGAAGAGTAAAAGTGAAGGAACTTCTCAGCTGAGATAAAGACAATTTAAGAATTAAAATAAACCAAACTGAAATAATAATAACAATAATATATTTTAATAAGAATAGGAACAATAATAAGGCAATCAAAGTTATACTCAGCTCACAAACAGCAGTTGCTGGCCATGCCCCAGTGAAAACATGATGGGGGAGGGATAAGCCTCAGGAACCACATGAGCTAGACCTTAGGAGATGGCCCCCATCCGAAGAAGAGGGTTGTCCCCAGCAAACTCCCCAGTTTGTAGTGAGTGTGGTGTTTATGGTATGGAATACATCCTGATACATTCTGTTGACCAACTTGGGTCACAGCTGGGTCATCTGTGCTAGAAAACCCCAGGCTTTCACTCTCCCCTCCTCCTCTTGTGCAGAGAGAAGGGGCAAAAAAACCCCAACCAACCAAACAAAAGAAATTAGGAGCACAGGTGCTGGCAAAAAATTGTAAAACAGTCCTTGAGTTAGCGTAAGCGTCGGTGCACTATCAACATTCTTCTTAGCATGAATCCAAACCAAGCTCTCACTGGCTGCTGTGAGGAAGAGAACTCTGTCCCAGCTGAAGCCGTAATACCAACTTGTTTGCACTAACTTGTACACTGTAGTTCTCTCAGAACTGCAGCTCTGCTAAACAGAAAATGGAATTCTGTGATTCAATCCCAGTGAAACCAGGACTGCGATTTAAAGAATCAGCCACAAAGAAATAAAAATAATGTATCTACTGTGGAAATGCTCAGTGAGTTAATTCACACAAGACGCAGTTTCAGTGCTTTGCAAAAAAGACTGAGCTGCACAGGCGCTTCCCACACAGAGCCAAGCAGACACATCTTTCCAATATTTTTCCTGGCTCTTTACACATTTTGCATAGTATTTATGAAAGCAGTTAATAATCTTCACCAGTGCTAACTTAAGGCACATATGCCTTCATTGATTCCTGCT
>NW_010175517.1:55381-63422 GCF_000695765.1 Mesitornis unicolor
TAGCGTTGGTTGGAATGTTCTTAAGAGATTCCCTGAAAGCTGGTTAACATAAATCCATCTTTCAGGGTTTCCTCAGATTTTAATCTTCAGTGCAGTTGCTGGTGGATCATGGAGTACTGACCAAACCCATGTTGTTAAACATATTCTTTCTCTGTCCCTCCCCCCAAGCCTGGTGCTAACTTGCCTGGAAGGGTAGTTAAAAATACCCTATTTGAAAATATCCAATAGACAAACAAACAAGAAAAATCTTCAGTATATTGTGTTTCCTCGAGTTGTATTTGCAGTTGCTCCAGAGCTGTTTCGTGCTCATATTTGTTAGGAGAGGTGATTGCTGTACCTCTGACTGGAAGAAAAAGTGACCTAATAAGATTTGGCCCACACTAGGGAAAAAGACAGAGAATCTTTCCAGTGAAAGGTTGTAGAATGGAGTGGGTTTGTCTTTAAATCCCAGGCCGTTATGCTGTGAGACACTGTAATTATTTTGCCTGAAGACACAGAGTAAAAGTTGGAAAAAAGAAAATACTGGTAAATATAAGGGTTGGAAGACAAAATGTGACTCATATAATGAAGACCGAAATCTGCCTAAACCAATTATTTCTTTCTATGCTGCTGCTCATGCTCATTTTAATAGAGTAAAGCAAAGGAGCAGAATTACCCAACTGGGTTAAGTTGTAGTATTTATGTCAGTGAATCAAAATCACCCATAAATATAGCTATGAATTGTAAATATTGTAATCAGGGATATGTTAATGGTCCATTATGTAAATTAATTAGGTCTCTTGCCCCAGAGGGTCCAGGAAAAGGCAGTAAACCAGAAATTTAAATCGTTCTCCATGTGTGTCAAATTGAGGTGCCTGAAAACAGCATATCCATTTCTTCTAGCTCAGTTTTCTTGACCTTTCCATTCTTCCTTGGCATCTTCTGAATCGTTAAAAATAAAATCCTTATGAGGGCACTGGCAAGTGTTTAGCAAAGCTCATTACGGCAGCTTTCTACATTCAGCTATTAAAGCGATAAAAGTCAGGGCTGAAACAGGCAAAGATAATCCTATCCTGTAGGAAAAGTGTATCCAGTGATTGTCCTGGGCAGCCAGGTGAGCTAGGCTGTTTCCCTCCAAGGCGAAGATCCATGTGGGCAGGCCACCCCAGCACAGTGCTGTTACACTCCTGACCACAGTAACCCTGCAGGCAGGGAGCAATCCTACTAAAAGGGCATTCTCCAAATCTTAAAAAAGAATCTGCCATTCATTATGGGAGAGGTTCGTCTGCCCTGACCCTGGCTGGGACCATGGCTGTATTCCTTGAGGGATACGATGCAGTTCAGCATGGAGAGAACAGCAGAATCTGGGCGCTTGAGTAGTTAAAATAATTGTGGTCTTCTGAAAATTCTCAGTAATATTCAGATAATTGTTTGAGTTGGTTTTTAATTAGTGCTATATATTGAATGGACATTAATGCAGAAGATTTTGTCTGCAGTATCTTTGTCTTATTTGATAGCCTTCAGGGTAATTGTATTTAAAGACAGTCTGTATGCCATTTCACAAGCCTACTGTCGATCTTTTAAATGTATTGAAGATGATTATGAAATGAAATCTACCTTTGTGGCTTTTGTGGCATTATCTTCTTCCAATGAATTGAACACCGCCTTTGCCCCATTTCTTCCAGCCCTGCTGTATTTCTTTTCTATGAAACCTCGCTCTTAGCATTTTGAATGTGTTGATTCTGCCATTATCCATCACTTCCCATTTCAGTTTTCTCAAGATGAAATCTCTCTGCTAATTCAAAAAGCTTTCTATCTTCATTATGTATAAATTACTTTGTGCAAGACTTAAAAATCTAACCATAAGATAAAGTGAGGCCTAGACACATTTTATACCAGAATAGTTAAATACAAGGGAGGAAACGGGTAAGGAAGGAAGCATAACCATTTAACATTTTCCTTCTGGTGGGATTTTTTTTTTTGAGGTTTTTTTTTAAGGGTTGTTTTCCAGGAAGGTACAAGTCTAATGAGCTGAGAAATTTTAACTTAAATAATTGTTTTCCTGGAGCTCAGCATTTTTTAAAAAACACCATCATCATGCTTTAAATAACCATGTCTCCAAATGAGCATAGCAATGAGGAAAAAGTCCTATTCTTAACTGGCTTGGAAGGATACCAGGGAATGATTCTTGCACAGCTAACATTTTTCATAGTCATTAAATATGTTTGCTCAGTAATCCAGGCATTTTATTCCGTGTCTTACACTAGTATATTAGAATTACTCTGCCTTTTTCCACATCTTGTGAATTAATTCATGAACTACCAGCTTGATCAGCGAGACAGTAATAATGATGAATGCATCTGTTTATTTGTAGAACAAGTATCAACTATATTTTTAATTACCAGGTATCACTGTCAGTTGAAGGGTGCCCTCAATGTTCTCTGTGTTTCTGTGTTGGATGCTGATGCTGCCTTATGGGCAATTAACATTGCTGTGAATGCAGCAGACTGGACTTTATTTTTAATGACATCCCATTTGGTGCAGCTCGGGAAAGTTTTCCATTTTGCTTATTAAGTAAATTTAAGCTTCTAATTTCTGATAGCTAACTAAAATCAAATCTCTCCATATAATGATCTCAGTGAGTATAGTGTAGTCACACCCATATACCCTTGCTTTCCATTAGCAAAAAATAATCCAATAACCAATGAATTCATTACTGAATCTACAGTTTAGCAAGAAAAATGTCTCTTGAGTGATTGTGTTCCTTGTTTTCTTTACCAGTTTACTAGATGGGAATTTTCCTGAATGAATACGTCATAGGTGATGACTGTGGAAGTTGACGATAACGTTAGATGCAGAGCAGATCTGGGAGGAGAACCACATCTAAATAAGGAGAACAAACAGGGACGGAAGGACTGGAAATGGATTTACTATTTTAGCATTGTACAAAGTGTTGTCCTTTGCACTTAAATAGAATTTCATTTATAGTATCAGCTGAATGGCTGTGATTTCACTGGTTTGGCAGCAGATCCCACCTGTGGAGCCTTTCCAACCTCTGCTCTGCTCTTTTTTTTTTAAATTCAGTGCAGGTATGGGCTGCTGTAGTTTATTTTTCTACCTATCAGAAATGCATTCAGATGTGGAGAAAATGGAGGATTTCCAGTATTTCTTGATAATAGAAGCTCTTCACAGAAATGTTAATCTTTCATGGTATTCATAAAATGCATGGAGCAGTTTTTATCTGCAAGTGTTCATGGGGCTCAAGGACAAATTCATGCACTCTCTGTATATCAATACATTTTACAGTTTAAACATGAATATTTGACTATTTGATCAAACATAGAACTCCAGGTAATTATTAATTTATTTAAGTCAAAGAAACACATTGAATTAATGCCCTCATTATTTTTTTCATTGATTGTTTTCCATATTGGTGTGGATACTAATCTTTTGTAAGAAGAGATGAAGGGACAGTGGCGCTTACCGTAGAAGCGACAATGCAGAGAGAAGGAAGTCATGCCCTAGGGCCCTCCTAGTCTGCAAGATAACTTCAGCCACTTTGCTACCCCCCAAAGCAATAGTTTGCTCTTCCTCTCAGTTTTACCAGCTTGTATCGTTCCTCTGCTACTGATACTGATCCTTCCTTCAGCACGGGTATTTGTGTTACTGGGCACATGCTGTTGGAAAATGAGTTGGATGAAAACTAGCTCAGGAAAAATATAGTAAAAGCAACTGAGAAAGAGTGGCTGGGACAAATAGAAGGATTGCTTCAGCCTCCATTTGTACTCTTGTATGTGAGCTTCACATGTTTGCAGGCGAGTGTGTATTTTTGATGGCAGTATATTCTTGCTGTGCAACTTAAATTACACAGTGGTGAAAACAAAGACAATGTATGAAAATACATAACTGATTTGCTGTGTGATCTTAAGCAAGTCATTTAGCTACCTTATGTGTCAGCTTCAAACTGGATGTTAACAGAAACCAGCTCTTACATTTGCATTTTTTGCCCAGAAAATACATTTTTACTTCCATTTCTCCTCTCCTGAACCCTGAATTTCTCTAGGACTCCAGGCTGGCTTTGTGCAGTTTGCTAATGTTAGCTCATTTTTACTTTAAAAGCACTGTAACCTCACCTGATTTGTTGGGTACTGCTAAGGCTTTGGATCGCCAAATTCCCATTGGCAGACTGGGTGACCTACCTTTGGATGTAGGCAATGAGAGAAATACCTGGTAGAGGACGGTGGGGTCACTGGTTATATATAGGAAGAGTCACTCCAAAAATAGAGTAGTATTTGGAAGTGGATAACCTTAGACTATTTCAGGGCTATTGAAAGAGGTCCCTTTTTTCCTTCCTCTTTTTTTTAATCTCCCAGATATGGAAGAATATTGCTGAATAAGGAATCTGATTCCATTTATTTCCTAGCTGCCAAATCATGAGTATGTGGAATCAGTTTAAGTGTCCTTCAGTGCATATAGTTTATTGCATAGGCCCATTAATTCATTTGGTTTTCCATTGTGTAAGTTTGTACAATGGTTGTAATACAGCAACAAAGTTGGATCTTCAGAGATTAATTGTTCTGTAACAGTTCTGAAAATTAAGTGCCTAATATATATAACTATTAACTTGAAAGCTATTCCTTCCTTCATGTGTGCAATGAAAAGTAGTCTCTGAATAATGAATATCATTCCAGTATTTGATTCATGTCTGAAAGTAATTTTAAAGACTTTTTACTTATCTTGTCTAAAGCACCTCTTGTGTGTTTTCTGACTTGTTTCTGCTTAACGTATGCAGTAGGGCATTTTGAAATGGAGGTGAGTGAAACTGATATAACATAAAAATAGATGAAAGGTGTTAAACCATTTGATTCAGGCATGTAATCATGAGCTGCAGTATTCCTTCAGGCTTCACATCGTTCTTTCACGTAAACACGCTACCACATGGCTGGATTCAGTAAACACTGCCCCAGTGCATTCCACTGACCGTGAAGACAGTCGAGACTGCATTCGAGCAGAGCTGTTTTTGCTGGGCTCTGTACAGCTTCAAGAACCTGCTGGAGTTTTTACTTACCATAACCTCTGTACTACTGGAAATACTCCTCTCACCTGCAGCTACTAGAAACTAGGCTGCCTGCAGCTGCACATGTCTGGGAACCCGCAGATCGCTTCCAGCTCCATCACGCTCATTCTGTGCTCCCCTAAGCAATTGCTGCAGGTGCGGCACTGACAGTGCAGTTTTTGAGACGACCTGTGCGCTGCCTTATGTCTCCAATTATTCAGTAAAGAAAATTCCTAACCCCTTCAATAGCAAGGTGGAAATTTTGAAACTGCTTATTCCATGCCATAGGACCCATGTTGTCATTTAGCTTTCACTATGCCAAAAGCAAAGCCAAAGGCTCCTCTACGCATTCCCCCTCTGCTTTATCGTGTTTGAGATGGAAGGGTAATTGTGCTTGGCAAGGGTGACTGGATTACAGCTGCCTTTGACTTCCAGGCTTTTTCAGTGCTATTGTGGTTTCTAAACGTGTGCCAAACACTGTGATACAATGGGGAAAATGGGATTTGATTTCTTTGAAATTAGAAAAAAATCGTGATTCTTTCCCTTTGAGAACAATTGCCAGAAAACCAATCAATTCTGCTTTATTTTTAAGACTTGGAAGGTTTTGACTCTGTAATACCAATTGCTGAGAAGCTCAATCATCCAACTACAACCAGACCAAAAGCTACTGGCAGGCGACCACCCTCCCAGTCTCTCACGTCTGTAAGTTAATTTTCCTTTTCTTTTAAAAAGACTTTTTTTCTGATTTTTTTTTTCTCTCCTCCTACTTATGTTCCCTGGTGTTTTTACTGTGCTTACACAGGCATTCCTTCACACGTACAGTGCAGCAGAGAGATGCAACTCAGGAAAATTAGTGTCAAAAGGCTGCCAGTATTTTGAATACTGATGTTTAAAATATTCCCTCCCTTACAAGATTTGTATCCCCTTATTTGGGTACTGCCACAAATTCTTTGCCAATCATGACTGAGGCCAGAAAAATCCTGTATAAAAGTCTTTGGAATAAACTGGTTTGTGCTCAGTATTAAGCATTTTGAAAGTGTTTCCCAAAAAAAGCATTTCCCATGGTTTCTCTGGGACATTGATCAGATTTTGAGGAGAAACACACTATTTCAGCCTTCAGCAGCTCTCCTTGAGCCATCATATTTCTTCTCCTTAAGCTCACAACTGTAAATATAAGGGTAATTTAAATTTCACTCTCTGATTTTTATCTTTAGACAGGTTGGTCTCATAAACCATTCTTTGGAATCTACTGCTTAGTTTTTCAGTGTCTTTTTCTTTGGGGTTTGGAGTTTGTTTGTTTTCATGCTTTTTTGCATTCTGGAATATCAGAATGAGAGCAACTACTGACGGTTAACTGCATTCATGTTGCTGAAGAAAAACAAAGTGGAGGGAAGCAAAAATGATTGTTGTGAAATTACTAGAGAACAAAAAAAAGATAAAGCTTTCAAAATTGACTATGTGTATATATAGAAACATAAAGGACAAGTTCAAAGGTCTTTCTTCCCCTGGCAAATCTATGGGAAAAGGATAAGGGGTGGAAAGAACCTTCCCTATTTGCACCTTTACCGGTAAGAGACCGTGTCCAAGGCAGCCCAGCAATGCCAGCATTGGGCACAGGCAGCAGCATGAGTAATCTGAGGAGCAGCAGAGAGAGACCTGCAGGGGGCAAAGCCATGACAGAGCTGCCCAGGTGGCAGAGCTGGCATCCCCATGGCACGGTGCTCAGCATCCCAGCCAATGTACAATTCTTCTAGCAGATAGGAGGGTGCTTTCATTGATATCATGCAATGCAAAGATGTAAATTAATGTTGAATGCAACTCTGAAGTGTATCTCATTTCATTAATGGTTTGAAAGCATTCTAGCCTTAAAAACAAGACGGAAAAAAGGGGAAGTGGGGGGAGAGTACTGATTTTAAGTATTGTTACTTTGAAAATATTAACTTTAAAAAATATTATTTTCTTCTTCCTTTGTTAAATTCTTGTACGATGAAAATATCTGCATTTTTCCTGCTCTTGGGGTGTGTCTGTGTTTGTCTGTACAGTCGTCCCTTTCAAGCCCCGATTTCTTTGACTCCCCAAGTCCTGAAGAAGAGAAGGAAGAACATATTTCCATTACACACAAAACTGTTGAAGTGTCAAGGAAATCAAGAACTGTCACAATATCACAAGTAAGTAAATTGGAATGCCTCTGCTTAACCTCATCACATGCATCTTCATTTTTGAAAACAGTATTCAAGTATTTATTTTTAAAGTTTAGTTCAACAATCACCTGGTAACCGGCCTTTAAAGAAGCTTAAAATGGTGAGGGTTACTAAAGATTGTTCTGTGTTTGAAAAGCAAGTCTAAAGTGAATTGCACAGTTAAAATGCCTCCATAACCATACTGTGGAAAAATCCTTCTAGTGTAAATACATTTCACAGAATAAGAGAAGCTAGGGAAATAAATTTTAGAAACAAAGGCTCTTTTTTTGCAGGGGAGTTTACATTAGAAGAGTCTGTGAGCAGAAAAAATACAACTCTGACCTTCCTCTAGTAGTATGTGAGTTTAAATTTACAAGTATAATCACTTATAGACTTGTGCCATTCTTATTGTATATTGCTAGAAAACTATAGGATAATTGAATATTACAGGAGTATGTAGATCAGGCTTTAGAGATTGGAGCTCTTTTTTAGTACATAAGGATACCTTTAATAGTACAAATGTTGCATTCTAGTAGTATAACAAAAGTATTTGAAAGATGAAGTCATGCACTTCTTTGATCAAGTTACAATATTTTGCTATATAGCTCCCTCTTCTGGGAACAGTTGCATTAAGGAATACTCTTGGGCCAACATTCATAAATCATATGCTGATATGCCAAGGATGTAGATGTTATTTCTGTAAAACAAGATGACCACTATCAGAAATTAGCTTCTTGACACTTTAATGTAGATAGCCAGTTAAGCTCTGGAATGAGGTATTCAGTGTGGATGACTCGTGTTCACAGAATCACAGAATCGCTCGGTT
>NW_010175518.1:0-852 GCF_000695765.1 Mesitornis unicolor
GGACTCCTTTGCCTTTCAGAACTGCCTCCCAAGGAACTCTGCCAACCAAGTCCCTAAACAGGCCAAAGTCTGCCCACCAGAAGTCCAAAGTTGCAGTTCTGCTAGCCCCCATCTTTGCTTCTCCAAGGACTGAAAACTCTTTTCATGATCACTATGCCCAAGACAGCCTCCAACCATCACATCCCCCACAAGACTTTCTCTCTTTGCAAACAGAAGGTCCAGCAGGGCACCTTCCCTTGTGGGCTCCTTCACCAGCTGTGTCAGGAAGTTTTCTTCCACACACTCCAGGATCCTCCAGGACTGTTCCTTCTCTGCTGTGTTATATTTCCAACAGGTATCCGGGAAGTTTATGTCACTTAGAAGTACAAGGGGCAGCTATTGTGAAGCTTCTCCCAGTTGCCTGTGGAATATTTTATCTATCTCTTCATCCTGGTTAGGAGGTCTATAACAAACTCCCACCATGATATTTGACTTGTTGGCCTTCCCCTTGATTCTCACCCTTAGGCACTCAACCCTGTTGTCACTATTGCTAATCCCTAGGCAGTCATAGCATTCCCTAACATACATGGCCACCCCACCACCTTTCCATCCTTGCCTATCCCTTCTGAAAAGCTTATACGTTAGAGCCTAATGTGAGCTGAGCCTCTCATTCTACAGAAGATATATTCCTATTTATTAGCTATTAAACATGAGAATACTACAGTGTATTGACTACAACAGAACACAGCATGTATCTAAACAGGTAACGATATCTCACCTTAAGAGTCACCTAAAAATATCTCCAACCACAAGAAGTGTTGCAAAATCAAAAAGAGAGAAAACATATCACAGAACGTTAGGGATTGGAAGGGA